>NW_025214438.1:0-5283 GCF_004010195.1 Chiloscyllium plagiosum | reverse complement strand
ATGAGTTCCTTGGTCAGAATCTATATTGTTCACGAGCCCACATCGGGGAATTATGTGCTCAAATATTGTTTTAAACACCCCACTCGCAGTGGGGGTAGCTAGGGGGTATGCTTCAACCCAACCAGATAGATGATCTACTATGACAAGCATATATTTTAGTCTTCCTACTCTGGATAGTTCCGTATAATCTACTTGTATACTCTGGAAGGGTCTCAATCCCGGGTCTCTTCCTCCCGGGGTCGGTTTTCTCAAGACTTTCTTATTTACCTTTTTGCATATTATACATCCCTCACATATTTGTTTAGCAATTGTAGATATTCCTATTGATGTAGGACAGCCATAATTTCTCGCATCATCATTTTGCTTAACATTTCCCTTCTATCAGGTAACATCCATTGCCCGTCTGCTGTTTTTTGCAGTCCCAAAACCTTTCAATTATTTTTCTTCTCTTTCAGTAAATATAGGAGCTTTTCAGGGACAGTAGGTATTAGGGAATGAATCAGCACTCCTTGTGGATCCAGGCCTGCTTCCTTAGCCACTTCATCTGCTAATCTATTCCCCCTAACTTCTGGTTCATTTCCTTTCTGATGACCATTTACATGCACTTCTGCTATTTCTCGGGGGAGTGATAGGGACTCCAAGACCGTTTAATCATCTCCTCATGTGCTAATTCATCCCACCGGCTATTGATCAGGCCTCTTTCCTGCCATATCTTTCCAACATTGTGCACAACACCAAATGCATATTTAGAGTCACTGTATGCTGCTCCCTCTTTATTTTCTAACGCCCTAAGGGCTCTTCCCAATGCGTAGAGTTCGCAGGTCTGAGCTGACCACCCATTTGGCAACATTCCTGCCTCCACCACACTACCTTTTGTCTCGTCTACAACTGCTTACCCAGTATGTCTTTTCCCTTCTGTCACCTGCGATAATCCGCCTACAAAAAGTCAGGCTCCTGCATGAGGCGGAACATCTCTCAGGTCCATGCAGACCTTAGTTTGGTATTCTATAATGTCAAGGCAGTCGTGCCCTAGATTCTGAGGAGATTCTCCTTCCCCTTTCCAAAGAAAAGCAGCTGGATTTAAACAATTGTCCGTGACCAACACTAGATCATCCTTTTCTATTAATATTGCCTCATATTTCAGAACCCACGAGTCTGCCAACCATCGCCCAGCTTTTTGGTTTAAGATCGTTCTCACTTGGTGTGGAGTGCTTTCTATTAGGACTCCCCCAAATGTAAGCTTCCTGTTTTCCTCCACCAACAGTGCAGTGGCAGCCACAGCCTGCACACACTCAGGCTACCCTCGGGATACTGGATCCAATAGCTTTCAAAGATATGCTACTGGCTGTTTCATTCCTCCCCACCTCTGGGTTAATACTCCCAAAGCCGCTCCCTTATCTACGGTAGCTAAGAGGTGGAAAGGTTTATCTAGAGAAGGTAAGGCTAACATGGGGGCATGGATCAGATCTGTTTTGAATTACTTAAATAGTTATTTTTCCTCTTCTTCCCAACTCAGACAGTTTGGTTTCTCCTCCAATAGTTTGATATATAATTTATTCGTCTTTTGAGCATAAGAATCAATCCACAATTTACAATATCCCGTTAACCCCAAAAATCACGTAATTCCAGTTTGGTCCCGGGCAGTGGAATCCCCAGTATTCCCTCTAACCGTTCTGGGCTTATCTTTCGCTTTCCCTCACTAACTGAATATCCAAGGTATTTCACTTCTCGCTCCACATATTGTAGTTTGCTTTTAGATACTCGCAGTCCCTGATGACCCAGGAAATTCAATATTTTTTAGTGGCTTCTATTACTCTTTCTCCTCTCTTTCCTGTTACTAAGAGGTCGTCTACGTACTGGGACAGGGTAGTTCCCTTGGGGCTGCTAAATTTCTCCAATATTGTTCTAACATCTGTCCAAATAAATTCGGGGATCGCGTAAACCCCTGGGGGAGCACGGTCCACCGGTATTGCTGTTTCCGTCCTATCTTGGGATCTTCCCATTCAAAGGCAAAAAAATTCCTACTTTCCTCCGCCAAGGCACAAGCCCAAAAGGCATCCTTTAAATCTATCACACTAAACCATTTGTTGTCATGAGGGATCTTACTTAATAATTTATTTGGCACCACTGGGTGCCTGACCTGTTCTATTCGATTCAATGTTCTCAAATCCTGCACCAATCGATAAGTTCCATCGGATTTTCGCACTGGTAGAATTAGGATATTATAAGGAGACATACATGGCTCCAACAGTCCATCTCTAGCCCCTCAATTACTGGCTGCAGTCCTCGTTTACCTTCTATGGAAATGGGGGACCTTCTATCATCATAGGTTTAAATACTGGAACAGTAAATCCTTCCCCTTTTACCCCGGAAACAGTGATTGACCGTGTTGACATTCCTACTTTCTTTGATTTAAAATTCAGCGATGATGGTGCTGCCCCCCGTATCTACTAGGAAGACTACCTCTTCCCCACAGGGTCCCACCTTCAAGTTTATCAAGAGTTCTTGGTGGCTCCCCGGGGGCAGGAACCCCTGACACCCCTATTCTTTATCAAAATCCATAAGCGGAATTGCCCTTTCTTCCCTTTGTAGATCAGTACACTCCCGCTTAAAATGCCCGAGTTTCTGCAGTAACAGCATCCTGCCTGTGGAGACTTCCATCTCTGCCCCTGTCGCTCGAACCCTCTATCAAATGCTCCCCCTTGTCCTCTCCCTCTCCCCTTTCCTCTCTGTCCTACATGCTGCCACCCGCCACTCCGGTTGCTCATTACTGGTTCCATTCTTTTCTTAACTACTTCATCAATCGTAGCTACCATCATTTTTGCCTTCTGTTTTTGTCTCTCAACCTCTCTCTTTGCAAACACTTTCTTTGCCTCTCCTAACAATTCATCTAATGGTTTTTCACTTCTCCATTCTATCTTCTGTATCTTTCTCTGTATGTCTGGCCATGCCTTTGTCACAAAATATAATTTCAAAAGACCCTGTGCCACTGGGCCCTCAGGGTTCATTCCAGAATATTTCTGCATTGAGTCTCTTAATCTTTGCAAGAAAGCTGAGGGTGTCTCATCTTTCTCCTCTTTAACCTCAAAGGCTTTAGTCAAATTCTGCGACTTCGGAACTGCCTCTCTTCTTCCTTTTAGAATCAGGTCTTTCAATTCCATCATTTCTTCCCTATGCTCCGGGTATTGATTTTCCCACTGGGTCCCTCTGAGAGGAAACTCCGTCTCTCCCTGTTCAGTATCCCCATCTCCAATGGGAAGTTCCCTGTCCCATATTTCAATGGCTGTTCCTGGTATAAGTCCCCTTTCTTCCCCAGTAAATAGTACATTCAAAATAGACATTAACTCTGTCCACGTATACAGACTGGGCCCCAAGAATTGATCAATTTGTTCAGACAGCCCTACCGGATCCTCAACCAGGACCTTCATCTCCTTTTTAAATGTTCTGACCTCCCCACTGGTGAAGGGGGCACTTAAAAATCCAATCTCTTTCTCCCCTATTGGTACCTCCGAAAGGGGATAAGTCTTTATATTCTTCCCCTTTTTTGTTTTTGTTTTTCCCCCTTCGGCTTTCGTTTAGATACTCCAAAGACCTCCTCTACGTCTACCTTATCTTCCTTTCCTTTTGTTGTGCATTGAGGGTCGGGAACAACAACATCCCCGTCCACCGCCCCTTCGTTCTCCTCTTGTGGGTCATCCGTTCCCTGTCCCTGTCTGTCTGTCTCTCCTCCTCCCCCATTTTCACCTTATCTGATTTTATTGTACGGGGGCGCGGGAGTGCAAACAGGAAAAACGATCCCAGGAACTGGGTGGGGCAGAGGGGGAATCCTTTGGCTTTACTACCATCATTCCCAAATTGCCCTTCCAACAGGACGCATAGTCCGCCTCTTCTTGACTAAAAGTTTGTTTTTTATTCACATACAAATCTAAATACTGACATACCCAATCCTCATCCGAATCATACTTTGGCCAGAAGACAGCTGGATGAAGAATTGGTTCTTTGGTCCATACTAAACAACAATATTCAATCATTTTCTTTTTATCTTTTTCCCTTATACAAGTATTACTTGTCCATTCCCTCAACGGACTTTCAGGAGGAATGTTACCAGGGACTTTTTCTTCCTTTACTCCGTGACAGTTCGACTTTATTTGCCTACCCCCCATTTCTCGGGCCCCTCACCAGTCCCTCAGTGATGAAATACCCCTTTTCCCGGCCACCCAGTTAATACTTAAAAGTCAGTTTTCTGACGTTGGTCTGTGCACAGAGTTGCCTGGCCCCTTTTTTTCCATATTTTTTATCGACCTCCTTTCACTGTCTGATTCGGATGTCTCTCTTGTGGTATTCGTACCAGTCGCCCAAGGGAGCGGACAAAACCGGGACAAAAAACCCTCCTCAATTGTGAATGGGAGGCCTCTTCCCAGTGTCCAGGGCCAACCACTCCCCCCGGCGATGGAAGAATATTGCGGAGGATCCCCCAATTGTGAGAAACTAAACCCACTCACTTCAATAATTTCAGTGCGAGACAAGATCTGAAGCAATCAGTATGTTTTTTATACACTTGCAAGCGTGGTGCCTGAAATAGACTCGCAGAGTTTAGCAAGTACACAGGATTCACTACTCCAAACCCGCTGCCCATTACTATTGTTTCTCTCTTGCCTTATCTGACCTTGTGCATTACAAAGTACAGGTTTTACTTGGCCTTTTCACCACATCCTGGCTGTGGTCAACTATTAGGTATATCCTCCTTCACTGCGATCTCTTTCCTCCACTTGTGACATTTCCTTCCTTACCCCAACCATATTGAACCTTAAGACCTTTCAATTGGGTTTGTTTTTTGTTTGTTTTTTTACAGAAATGGGAAACAAATGCTTATAACTACTGCTTGTACATGCATACCTTATCTATTTGTCTGTACCATCTACCATTGTTTGCAGGCACCTTTCATTCTTTATGCACATTTTAGCTAATATGAAAACAATTATATATTTCCTTCACATAGGTTTTATTCTTGTTGGCTCAGCTCTTGCTTGAAACAATGGTGCACTGGTGTGAGTTCATTTACCTTGCATAAGTAATTATGATTGCAGAAGTAACACTACTTCACCTATAACCCACAGTTGGTAGTGTAGCGAACAAAGAAGAACAAAGAATACAGAAAATGTGCAGCCCAGGAACAGGCCCTTTGGACGGCCAAGCCTCAGCCGGTCCAAATCAACTACCTAAACATGTCACCCAATTTCTAAGCATCCATATCCCTCTGCTCCTCACTTACTCATGCATCTG
>NW_025214437.1:42104-43777 GCF_004010195.1 Chiloscyllium plagiosum | reverse complement strand
TCTGGTCTCCTTCCTTTCGGAAAGATGTTGTGAAACTTGAAACGCTTGAGAAAATATTTACACGGATGTTTCCAAGGGTTGGAGGATTTGAGCTATAGGGAGAGGCTGAACAGGCTGGGTCCGTTTTCCCTGGAGCGTCGGAGGCTGAAGAGTGACCTCATAGAGGCTAACACAATTATGAGGGGTTTGGATAGGGGAAATAGGTAAGGTCTTTTCACTGCGTTCGGGTTGTCCAGAACTAAAGGGCATAGGTTCAGGGTGAGAGGGGAAAGGTATAAAAGAGACATAAGGCCCAGCTTTTTCACGCTAAGGGTGGTACGTGTATGGAATGAGCTGCCAGAAGAAGTGATGGAGCCTGGTAAAATTGCATTATTTAAGAGGCATTTGGATGGGCACATAAATAAGAAGGGTTTGGAGGGATATGGGCCAGCTGCTCTTTGAAATTGGGAGATAACACAATCGCTTTACCAGAGCCTGGCTGACGGTATAACCCAGTATTGTGACGAAACGTCTGAAAATGAACTTTCCAGCTCAGCGAGCAAACTTACATTCAGAAATAGATGCAAATTTTCGTATCCTTCCTTTAGCTAAAACCTTCATTCCAGATATCATTCTGTTATTTATAAGGTTGCTGGTATTTTTTCCAAAGTAATGTGCTGACTATCTGTCTGTCTGTCTGTGTGAAAATGTGTGTGTGTGTGAGTGTGTGTGTGTGAGAGAGAGAGAGAGAGAGAGAGAGCGAGAGAACAATCCTCTGTAAACTCTGGATTATGCCCGTGGTAGTTGGTAAAGAGGAAAGGATTAGGAAGATCCTAATCCTTGGAATCCTTATCCTCAGATCATTTGAATCTCTTCCAGTATCGGTGAGACCAATGAAAACATTACACGTTGCCTGTTCCCTGAAGGAACAACAACATCCTTGGTATGACGTTTCTGTGTTCAAGTCACGTGAATTCAATTTAATAAAGCAGTAGAGTGTGCAACGAAGCAATTCGCCAGAAACTGAGCAGACGTTAGAGGTGAATAGGACAACAGGCCAAACCAGTCTAATGGCCATACTGACGGAAGGAATCATATAAGCGGCATTGTGGCTCAGTTGTTAGCACTACTGCTTCACAGCACCAGTGACCCAGATTTGATATCTTCTTAGGTGACTGTCGGCGTGGAGTCTGTACAATTTCCCCGTATGTGTATGGGTTTTCTCCCACAATCAAAAGATGTGCTGGTTAGTTGATTTGGCGAAACAAAGTTACCCATATTGTTGGCGGGCATGAATGAAAGGTAAATATAGGATAGTGGTTTGGGTAGGTTACGCTTCTGAGGGTTGTGTGGTGTTCTTGGTCCAAAGAGTCTGTTTCAACACGGTAGTGAATCTAATCTAGTCTCCATACCACTGATATAAAACTCACGAGTCTGTAACTTCCAGGACTATATCTGTTGATTTTCCTGTTGTGGCATGGTGGCTCAGTGGTTCGCATTGCAACCTCATATTGCCAGGGATACTGTTTTGATTCCAATTCGGGTAACTGTCTGTTTGGAGTTTGCACATTCGCCCCTTGTCTGTGTGGCTTTTTCCCGTTTGCTCCGAGCTTCCTCCCACTCTCAAAAGATGGGCAGGTTAGGTGAATTGGCTATGCTAAATTGTTCACAGTGTTCAGGGATGTATAGGTTAC
>NW_025214437.1:21904-33796 GCF_004010195.1 Chiloscyllium plagiosum | reverse complement strand
ACCATACATCAGGAGCATCTCTGAACTGACTGCCAGACTACTGCGACCCCTAGGACTCATAACGGCACACAAACCAACAGCCACGCTCAGACAACAACTCACCAGAACGAAGGACCCGATACCCAACATGAGCAAAGCTAATGTAGTGTACAAAATACCATGCAAGGACTGCACTAAACACTATATAGGACAAACAGGAAGACAGCTAACAATCCGCATACATGAACATCACATCAACGAGCCACGAAACGACAAGCTATCCTTAGTAGCCACACACGCAGACAACAAGCAACATGAATTCGACTGGGACAACACTACTATCATAGGGCAAGCCAGACAGAGAACAGCCAGGGAATTCCTAGAGGCATGGAATTTATCCACAAACTCCATCAACAAACACATAGATCTGGACCCAATATACCAACCACTACAGCGGACAGTTGAAACTGACAACCGGAAGCGGCAGGGACAGACCACTATAAACACCGGAGGAAACAACAAAGAAGCGCTTCGTGGGAGGCTCCCAAGCACTGATGATGTCGCCTAGCCAGGGGACGAAACGTTTGCAACAAAAACTTCCAGCTCGGCGAACAGAACCACAACAACCATAATTTCCTTCCTATTCTCCAGATGTTACTTCCAGATGAAGAACTAAGAATTCCCTTCTCTTGCACTTCTTACTTTCGTCAATTTACAGAGTAATGTCGTTAAGATCTTTTATGAGTTTGCCACAAATAGCATTTCCTATACCCAACGTAACTCATCTTTTACACTCTGCCCCCTACATGTTTTATTTATACAGCTCGTAAATAATTTAGGATGGACTATGGTTAGGCATCTTGCACTGCAACACGTGCATTTACTTCGAACTTTTCTTTGTATTATTCCCTGCAATAGGCAGAGCTGAATGAATTTTTTTTCGCAATATGGACACAGAATTGTGAATAATTTGTCTGAAAAAGCGAATGTGGTGAGAATACATGTTTCACGAAATAATTCACGAAACAGATGATTTTTTTTCACTTTGGTCTAAAGTCTCAGAAAAGCCAGGTCTTACTGGCTGAGAGTCACTCTGGTGAAATCAGGATATTACAATATGATTATAATCCCAATTGTTTTCACTCAGAGTTACTTTCTGAGGACTAATATGCGATGTTGGTGCCACTGCGCACAACATTTGCTCTGTCCAATAGCAGCACATCCCATTGGCTGGAGGCTGCATTACTACACAATTCTGGTTTATCATCTGGCTCATTCGCATAGCTAACGAGAACATTTTCCCTTCCCTTTCAGGCATCAAGGCCCACTAGATGCAGTAATTTATCGTTACTGATAACCCTCTGAAACCTTTCTCCCCTCCCCTCTCCTACCCTGCCTCTGACTCCACCCCCTCACCCAACCCCACCTCGTGTCGTATATTTACCATCCCGCCTAACATTCCACTCTCTGATACTGAATGTTCTGGATTTGGAAAAGGTCCCAACTTTATCCATCTGCACCGGCACTTTAATGAATTTCTGGCACAACGTGACGTTGAACTCTTTTTTCCAAACTTTATGCCTCCGAGCCTATTTCTTTGAGCAAGAGTCACCTGTAAGTCTCACAAACCGCTTTACCCAACTCCAACTCTCTCACTCCAATTAGACCCGTCGCTCTGGCCTTTTTACCTGACTCGATATGTTCATTTCGGACAGTCAATGTGATCATGGTCACCTCAATTTCTCTGCATCCTCTCGCCCATTCCAAGATATCACCCTCCGATAGTTCTGCGCTTCATGCATTTAGATGAAATCCTTAGTGTCATTCAGCCTGCTGATAAGGTTGGTGTTACTGCAGTTTTGTGGACGGACCTCTACATTGCAGAGGCTGGGTGTCAGGTCTCAGATACATACTCTGATTTCCCCTTGACATTGACCCTGACCACGGTACATCAGGCCATTGTATCAATTACGATATCTCATCTCAATTCATCTGCTCATGCCCGCTTCCACCCAACGGCCCCAAGCTGATGCTCATCTGGTATTACAGCTTGCTTCCATCTCTTCCCGCAAATCCACAAACAGAGCTGCACCGGCAGACCCATTGTTTCAGACTTTTCCTGTTGCAAGGAACTCATCTCTTCTTACCTTGACACAATCTCTTTTTCCCGCTGCCCACTGCATCCGTGATTCTGATAGTTTGCACCAGCCTCGGAATTTCAATTTTGCGGGGTCCAGCCGTTTCCTCTTTACCATGGATGTATTATACCTTTAACCATCCATCCCCAACAGAGAGATACCAGGGCTGTCAGGATGTTATTGGAGCAAAGTTTTAAACTGCACCCAGCCAGCATCACCCTCCTCTGCCTGCCGAGTTCATCCTCATGCTGAACCTCTGTATTTAACATCGCTTCTTTCTTCAGGTCGGGATAGGGAGTATGGCAGAGGATGGGAACGAATGTGGGCCCCAGTTACCTCGGCTCTTCATTTGACATTCCACAATTTCATTTTCTTGCAATACACTACCAACACAATTTTCCAATTTCACATCCGGGATGACCAACACGTCCTAACTGTCAATTTCAGTCTGCACCACATGTTCCTTTACTTTATTTCTCATATTTCCTGCATTCAGGTGTAAAAACTCCAGTCTTTTATTAACCATCCCTCTTCTCATTGTCGTTTGTTTGTCCAGTGTGCTTGAAGTTTGACTGCTAACCCTTTCCACACAATGTTCTTTTTCTGTCTGTGCTGGCGAATTTAATAACCTCTGCCGAGGTCTGCGTCCTTTCTTCCTCTTTCAATTCAGTTTTTGAATTTTCGCTATAACTGAATTCCTCCCCCACACAACCCCCATTTGGTTTAAAGTCTTGTCTACAGCCCGAGTTTCGTGATTCGCTGGGGCACTGGTCTCAGAACGGTTCAAATGACGACTGCCCCATCAGAACAAGTCCCTGCTTCGCCATTCCTGTTGCCAATGCCCCTTGAATATAACCCAATTTCTCCAACACTCATGCTGAGCCATGCATCTACCTGCCTAATGATGTTGACTCTGTACCAAATAGATCGTGGCTCAGGTAGTAATCCACAGATTATTACCTTTATTGTTATGCTTTCTAATTCAACTCACAGCTGTTCATATCCCATAGCAGACGCTCTTTCCTAGTTTTATCTATGTCATTGGACCACAGTCGCTGGATGGTCACCTTCGCATTCCTCTATGCCCCAGATGGCATATCCCAAACCCGAACACCAAACAAGTAACACATCATTCAGGTCTCACGTTCCTGGTCCTGAGTATGTCTCTAAATATATTATCCCCAAATCCAATAACAATTCTGTTTCTTCACCCTCCGGAATCGCACCCTGCACCACTGTGCTGTGTTCAGTCGGCACATCCTCACTGCAGGGACTCTGCCGTGTCCACATAGGGCGCAAAACGCTTCAACCTGTTGGACAAGGATAGGGACTGATGCTTCTGTAACTCTACCTATTGGATCCCTCTAAATACCTCACTCACAAACATACCCGCTTGTTCCTCACCACTGGCTGCATTTGGGTTAGTTAGTCTAAGCGATGTGAGTGTCCCCGAAACACAGCGTCCAAGGTAATTCTCCCCCTCCCTGATGTGTTGCAATATTCAAAGCTCAGACTCCAGCTCATCGAATCCTAGCTGGAGCTCTTCGAGAAAAGAACGTTTATTGCAGACATTGCTACCGGCAACCACTTTGATGTAAACTAGCTCCCACCAAAAGCAGAAAAAACACCTCACCTGATTCTCCAACTTTATTTCAGTTAGCCACTTTTTAACGAGACTTTCTCTTTAAGAGAATTGTCCGTGTCTCTCTGCTCATGCAGATTGTAAACTGTAAATAAATTGCAACCAATGAATGAAGAAGCTGTAATTGAACACAGATTCAACTTTAGATGACTCCCTATTGACTAATCAAATCAAAGTCCTCTTTTGTCAAACCTGCTCATTATCTTCGCAGAGTATTCTGACTCTCTGGTCACGCAGGACCTCTCCTTGACGTGGTAATGCTGACTCAGCCCCATTTTACCATACACCTCCAAGTACTCTGCCATCGCATTTTCAATAATGGACTCAAATATCGTACTACCAGCCGATAACAGGAAAACTGTCCAGTACTTCCCTAACCTTTTTCTCTCTTCCTTCCTTCCTTCCGCCGAGATTTTACATTATTTATTTTCCAGTCATTTGGGTCTGTCCTTGATGTCAGTTATTCCTAATGCCTCCACAATGTTTTTCGTTATCTCCTTTCGAAACTTGGTTTGTCATCCGCATGATTTAGCCATTTTCAAGCAGTGCAGCGTCCCCAGCACTTCCACCTCAGTGCAGATCTCAGCACGTATCTCTCGGCTCTTTAATCTCTTGGAAGTTCTGGAATGCCACTGGAGCCTTCCATTGTGAAGACTGATGCAAAATACCTATGCAGCTCACCCTCAAGTTATTCTTTCTTCGTTTCTCTATAGCCAGTATTGTTCTCTCGTGGTAGAATGTTAACTCTTATCTCAGGACGGATGTACTGTCCCTTGAGCGTGTTCAGAGTAGATTGTCGAGAATGGCCCAAGGAATGAAAATCTTAACATATGACGTACATTTTAGTGACAAAGGTCTATATTTGATGGACCTTAGAACGATGTTGGGGGGCTCTACGTGAAACTCACATAGTACTGAATGACCTGGACAGAGTGGATGTTTGGAGGATATTTCCATTCATCGGAAACACGAAGACTGGAGGGCACAGAGTAAAAAGAATATCTTTTCGAACAGAAATAAGGAAAACGTCTTCATCGAAAGAAAGGTGAATCTATTGAATTCACTGCTACAGAAGGGTTAGAAGCCAGGTCATTCACTATGTTCAAGGTTGAAGTAGATCGGAAAATGAATCAAGAATTACTGGTAGAAAACGGGAAAATGGGGTGTAGAAGCATCACAGCCACGATTGAATGGCGGAGCAGACTTACTGGGCTGAATGGCCAAAATTCTGATCCTATGTTTTTGGTCTTATCATTACTGCCCTTCATTATTTAAATGTATCCTTATATCTGATCTTCAAATGATTTAGAAAGAGTAACGTTCTAATACTGATGACGGGATGATATCATATTCCCTCCCTCCAGTCTCATCATAAATTTCCTCCAATTCTCTCTGCTTTCTGTCTACTCACCAAGGTCTTAATCACACTGTAATTGAAGTCCAGTGAGTGGTGCTTCATCATAATTTATTGACATCGATAACATTAATAGCATGATACACACAAGGGGTTAACTGGAGCTATTTATTCGGTGAATGTAATTAATGTAAATGCCCGCGGATTGCGATTTTCCCAGTGGAGGGTTTCCATATTTGAACAGTAAATGTGTCCTGTTCACTGTGTTATCCCCTAGTATGAGCGGGGGAATATCCGACAGCAATAAAAGTGATCAGCAGCTCTTGGGAGAGGGGTGGAGAGATCAGAATCTGAGAATATTAGACAGAAATGCTACTATACCAAGCAGGGGTTTATCATATTTTCGTTACTGGTTATATCAGCCTTGGATATCATGAGCCTCGCGGATCCAAGATATCCTTTGAGTTATTCAATGTGGTTACTATCCCATCTTCGCTGATCTTGTGTTGCTAGTAAGTCATTCTATTTGGCTATCAAACCCGGAAGGTATTTATGGTCTTGGGATGGAAAGAAATATCGGATCTGATCCTATGTTTTTGGTCTTATCGTTACTATTGGTCCTGCCCTTCATTATTTAAGTGTATCCTTGTTTCTGATCTTCAAATGATTTAGAAAGAGTAACGTTCTAATACTGATGACGGGATGATATCATATTCCCTCCCTCCAGTCTCATCATAAATTTCCTCCAATTCTCTCTGCTTTCTGTCTACTCACCAAGGTCTTAATCACACTGTAATTGAAGTCCAGTGAGTGGTACTTCATCATAATTTATTGACATCGATAACATTAAAAGCATGACACACACAAGGGGTTAACTGGAGCTATTTATTCGGTGAATGTAATTAATGTAAATGCCCGTGAATTGCGATTTTCCCAGTGGAGGGTTTCCATCTTTGAACAGTAAATGTGTCCTGTTCACTGTGTTATCCCGTGGTATGAGCGGGAGAATATCCGACAGCAATAAAAGTGATCAGCAGCTCCTGGGAGAGGGGAGGAGAGATCAGAATCTGAGAATATTAGACAGAAATGCTATTATAACAAAAAGGGGTTTATCATATGTTCGTTACTGGTTATATCAGCCTTGGATATCATGAGCCTCGCGGATCCAAGATATCCTTTGAGTTATTCAATGTGGTTACTATCCCATCTTCGCTGATCTTGTGTTGCTAGTAAGTCATTCTATTTGGCTATCAAACCCTGAAGGTATTTAGGGTCCTGGGATGGAAAGAAATATCGGAAAAGACGGATCAGTTAAAGTGAGTCTTACCGTCCACTGAACATTGTTTCTTTCTCGGTTGGACGTGGATGCGACGGAATCTCCATTCAATTCACTTTAGTCATCACCAACTCTGCCAGTGTCTTACCCATTTCAGTTGGGGGGAATTTGATGGAATGCATGTCGATCCCTCCAAGAACTGACTTGGTCCTTTCTGAACTACTATCGAGTGGTTCTCCTGGAATGAGATAAAGGGTGGGAGGGAGTTAATGTGGGAGTGGTTAGGCTTCCTGTTAGTGCTGGTTTAATTGAAGGTAGGACGCGAAAGATGAGGTGTCTGGAGTGAATCCGTCCACAGTGTTGAATTAATGCAGTGCTATTACTATCGAGGGAGGAAGGGAAGGGGAAGGTGAGCAGGTAATAGTGAGATTATTGGAGCATCACCCTGGTTCTGGGAACAATCTTACAAAAGACGTACAGTGAGCACAGAGAATACGATGACACTTATTCTGGCAGAGCGGGGGCGGTTATTGATGCTTGTCCTGAATTGATGAACACTTCTTCAGATCATCTCAACGTCGAGCCGATGCTCCCCCAATGTATTGTCCAAGTTTATCTCGAATACCGTAAGAGATCATATCTCTCCGATTCCACAGAATCAGTTTGAATGGAGCTTACAAAGAGCAAGGAGAAGCAAACATTAGTGTGTTATATATCTGAATCAAAACCGTCGAAGAGAAGCAATGGATGGAATGCATTTCGATTTTCAGAACGATTTGTGATAAAGTCCCAAGCTTAGTGTGCAAAAACAAATCTTGTGGAATTGAAGGTTATATATGGACATCGTTTTTGAATGGGAGAGTTGACAGGAAAAAGAGAGTAAAACCATTTAAAAAGTTTTTTTGTAGGTGAAGGCACATAGGAAGTCGTAGGAATTTGTGCTTGGATGTCAGCTGTTCACAATGATTAGCAATCATTTGGTTGAAGGAATCATTTGGTTGAAGGAATATTCCCATGCCTGCTGACGGCACGAAACGATGTCGGATGGTGTGTGAGAGTGGAGACTGTAAACAAGCTCCAAGGTGATTGCAACAATTGGAGTGAATGTGCAAATACGTAGCAGGTGGAGACCAATGCAGGTAGATGTGATGATGTGATGGCAGCCACCCATTTGAAAAGGTATGGTTAAAGAAATGTTGACATATAAAGGGATATATACTCCTTGTTGTTGTTTCCTTCTACCTACGAGGTCAATGCAGAGCAGTACTATGTGAAGCCAGATGACAATACTGGGAATGGCATTGGCGCACTCAGAAGTGTACATAAACACAGAGAAATGAGGACTGCAGATGCTGAGTATCAGAGTTGAAGTGTGTAGTGATGGAAAACAACAGCCAGTCTGGCGGAATAAGAGAAACAGGAGAATCGTTGTTTCGGGTGCACGCCGGTCCTCAGGAAAGAGGCACGGTGGCCAATTTGGCTCAGAGATAAATGGGAGGATTTTGAGGCCGGGAGCAATGTCTGTGGAAATGCATGAGGTAGATGAAGGTGTGAGTAAAGTTGATAGTCAGTGAGCAGTGTGGACAAGATAGGTGGGAAGGAAGATGGACAGGTAAGACAGTTCAAGAAGATTGTTCCGAGTTGGAAGGTTGGAACTGGCATAACGTGGCGGGAGTGGAAATGAGGGACGTGGTGAAAGTCTCATTTTCTCCTGTGTTGCTGGAAGGTCGCAAGGCGGAAGATGAGGCATTTTCCCTCCAGGCATTGAATGGTTAGGGTTTTGCGATGGAGGAGGCCCAGGACCTGGATGCCTTTCCCGGAATGCGAGGGGAGTTAAAGTGTTCACCAACAAGGTGATGGGGTTGTTTAGTGTGGGTGTCCCATAGATGTTCTCTGAAACAATCTGCAAGCTGCTGTCCTTTCTCCCCGACGGACAGGAGACAACATCGGGTGCATCGGATACAATAGATGGTGCTTATGGAAGTACTGGAAAATCTCTGTCAGATGTGGAAATATACTTTTGGGACTTGGACGAATATGAGCAGTGAAGTGTAGGTGCATGTATTGCACTTCTTGCTGTGGCAGGGGAAGCTGCTGGGAGTGAAGGGAGAGTTAGTGGGACTTGTGAGGGAATGGTGTCTTCGGAGCTCAGATGAGGGGCGGGGAATGTATCTCTGGTGGTAGAGCCTGTCGGTGATGGAAGTGGCGGACAATAATAGATTATTCCGGACACTTGGCAGAAGCTGAGGTTCGGAGAGATCTGTCGTTGTTGTGATTGGAGGGAAGTGCAATAAAGTCACAGTTGCAGCAAGTGGTGGGGATGTACTGGATGGCAGCTGCGACTAAGTGGGGGGGGGGGGGGAAATTCCAGTCACGGATGAAGGAGGTCATCTAGATGACCATTGATCCTCCTGAGATTGGAGGAGGAGAGGAAATGGGAATAAGTGATGGCGTTTATACATAAACCAACAAAACAAATCTAACCGCACGGGATCAATGCAGATTTCAGCAGGTTCCTCATGTGCACTCCACCCACCTTAATGCAATACCAAGCTTCCAACTCGGTTTCTTCCTGTTGAAGATAGCACTGCACCTCTATTACAAGCTTCCCAAGATCAGCACCACCGTCCTGTTCGACCAATCAATTTCATCCCACCTTCGTCTCCGTCTCGTGTTCTCAGCCAACCTTTTCTCCATCCCCAGCCCTCTCTCATTAATCTCTCAGCACCCTTGTACACAATTTTAACTCCTCGTGAAACGCCTATGCCCAGAAAGTCGATGTTTCAGCTCCTCAGATGCTGCCTCAATAACTCTGCTTTTCTGGCAACACACTCTTTGACAATGCAGATAAACACGCCAGGTGGGTCGCCGTAATTTTGAAAAATATTCATGTATTGACAGTCTTTGAAAGCAACATGGCAGTAACAGAAAACAGGTGAGAAGGTAAATGATGTGGTGGCTTTATTTCAACGGTATTTGAGTCTCAGTGCCAGGGTGCCTTGATGCAGCTGTATTAAGCCTTGATGAGAATTCATCTGGAACATTGTGCAGTGCTGTGCGCAGCTTTCGTCTACATATCTAATAAAAGACAGCGACGTGAGGAAGTGCAGCGAAGAATGACCAGACTGCTGTCTGGCATGACAGAATTATATGTGGTAGGAGATTTTGGGACGACTGCACCTCTATTACAAGTGCTTTATGGAAATGAGTAAATATCTCAATGAAATATATAAAACGCTGACTGGGTGAGATTGATTGGAAGCAGAGTTGATAATTCCCCTGACTGGGATGTCGAAAATAAGGGTCTAAATTATTGGTTTACGTCAAGTTACTCTGCACTGAGATGAGAAATATTGTTTGCGCTCAGAGATTGGTGATTGTGAGGAATTATCTCCTACATAAGGTTGTGGAAGCTAAGGAACTGAATATACGTACGAATTTCTAGACACTAACGGGATGGAGAAAGAGCGGGAGTCTGGTATGGAGATCCAGGACCAGCCACAATTATATTGCAATGGGTAGAATATTCTTTGGACCGAAGAACTACTGCAATTAAAATTTAATATTGTTTTCTAATGTTTAATCAAATGTAGGGAAGAGGACATTGCGTGGGAAAAGTGCATTGACATGCTCAGTCATGAACGAGAGTGTGGGGGAGTCAATGTGCTGAATGGCGTATTCCTTTCCGGATGTTTCGGTGCAGAAGGTGAGAAGGCTCTGTAAATTGTCACAAGCTCTTAGCTGCTAGGAACGAGGTATCTGCATTGTCGACAGGTCTGTGTATCTAATTCCCTTTTCCGAGTCTGGTGCGGGTGTTGTGCCCAGTTTTCACCTTTCGGATCTGGGAGCATTTGTTACAGTTGAGTGCCTTGCTTGGCCATTTCAGAGACCATTGAAGAGTACATTACGTGTCTGGAGTCACTTTACGTCAGATCAGGAAAGAAAGGGTGATTTGCTTCGTGAAAGGACACTGGGGAAAGACAATGGTATTTACAATCAGCAATGATTTCCAGATCACTATTACTGACAGGAGCTATTCGATTTTGATATCTTATTAACTATCTTTAACTTCCACCAGCTGCCAGAACATTAGTCTTGCCTGGATTAGCAATACAAAGACATTTCCACAACAACATCCTCTCCACATGGGAACCTACCGAAAACCACACTGTGTTGCTTGACAGCTCTGTCAAAAGGAACACCCACCAATTTGACTATGGTGAAGGAACCGAGGGTGTGGCAGTTGGTGAGATTTTAATTATTTTCCTCTTCGGCGACTGGACATAATTGTTTAGTTTCCTGCATTGTCAGGGAGATGTGAAAATTGGACCTTCAGTCCTCTTGTAGGAATGGTGTTAGGACTCATTGCCTTTGCTGTATGGAGAGTTTAAACTATTTCTCGATGTCACGTGCAGCGAATAAAATTGGTGTCTGTGATTCTGTGGGCATCATGATGATAGTGAGGTGAATCATCGTCTGAACACTTCTGACTCAGGATGGTACAGTTACGACATCCTTGTCTTTTGTACTGACATGCAGGATTCTTCCATTGTTGAGGATACGGATATTTATGGAGCCCTCTGCATTAGTTTGTTGTTTAATCGTATATCACGATGTTTGATCGGATGGGGCAGAACTGCAGTGCTCAGATATGGTCTGTTGATCTTGCGATATTTTCTCACTGTCAGCCGTATTTATTCATAGTTCCTGCCTTATAGCATTGTAATTCGACCTCCCAAAAATAAGTACAACTCTATACCGTCTGCTCAAGTCCCTCTCTATGATGAGAGTAGCGGTCAGGGAGCTATGATCCATATCATCACAATGCCCTCGCACCAATAGATCCGACACCTGTTCTATTTTGTTCCCAAGCACCAAATGCCATGATGCGTCACGTCTAACCATCCTATCTGGATGCTGAGTCAGGAACCCTTCCTGGAAACACCTAACAAACACTACTGCATCCAAATTATTTGAATTGAAGATGTTCCAATTAAATTAGGGAAGTTAAAGTCGTCCATGATAATAACCCTGTAATTTCAGCACCATTCCAAAATC
Source organism: Chiloscyllium plagiosum (assembly GCF_004010195.1). Classification (NCBI taxonomy): domain Eukaryota; kingdom Metazoa; phylum Chordata; class Chondrichthyes; order Orectolobiformes; family Hemiscylliidae; genus Chiloscyllium; species Chiloscyllium plagiosum. Next base: position 22,349 of record NW_025214437.1, on the reverse strand, counting down.
TGCTTCGCAATCTGTTCCGCCGTTTATGTGTTGCTACTGGTGCGTCTGTTGCAATCCCCCAATAAAGTGACTGTTCCTTTCCTGTTTCTGCGTTCGACCCATAATGACTCAGTCAAGAAACCCTCTTGGCAACGTGTTTCTGCAGCTAATATATTATCCCTTATTAGCAAGGTCTTTAATTTCCCTCTTTTTCTGGTTTTGATCGTATAAACTTTGCAACATGCAACAACCATTTCTACACCTGAGGTTTACAAGATTCCGTAATGGCCACAACATCACAGATCCAAGCACTGATCTGTGTTCTAAATTCATCCCCCTTATTCCAGATATTAATTGTACGAACTAAGACACACTTCAACCCATCACACTGACTGCAACTTTGTCCTATGAAGTGCCTATCACCCCTCACAGACTCTCCATAACCGAGATCTGGCTTTTCATTATC
>NW_025214437.1:7098-19777 GCF_004010195.1 Chiloscyllium plagiosum | reverse complement strand
ATTGCACGTTGTCCAGTTTATTAACATCCTTCCCAAAGGAAGGGAATCAATAGTGATAACATTACCACAACTGGTACATCACCATTCTCTCGTACAACCATATCACGGACTCTAAATGGCTGTAGTCACTGCTCTGATTCGAAAGGAAAACATTTCTCACACATTCTTTACTGTCCGGTCCATTCTCCATTGCTAATTAGCCTACTATTGGGAACCATGTTGAAGGCCTTTCTGAAGTCTCTTATGACAACGGGTAACACTCTTCTTTCATCTATCTCTTGGTCACCGAATACAAAACACAATCATGTTTGTGAAAGATGATTTCCCCATAGAAATACAACACTGACTATACAAATCAAAAATTCTCTTTCCAAATTCATGTTAAGCCGGACTCTCAGAATCAACTCAAACAACTTGTCCACCGCTGACGCCTGGATCAGCAGTCTGTTATTCCCTGTCTTTCCCTTGAAGCCTTTCTTAATTAATGGCGCAACATTCGACACCCTCCAGTCTTTCAGCACATCACATATGGCTGTCAATGATGCAAATATCTCTGCTCGGGCCCCACAATATCTTACCGTGCTTCCCATAAAGTCCTGAGATACATTTATCAAATACACGGGATTAATCCAAATGCCCGCATTTCAAGATATCCAGTGTTTCCTCTTCTGTAATGTGAACTCCTGTCAAAACATCACTGTTTATTTTTCCAATGTTTCCCAGCTGCCATGTCTTTTTCCAAAGTGCGTACTGGTTCAAAATATTCGTTTAATATCTCACCTGCTTAAGATTTGTTTGAGATCTCTTCTGTTTCGACATGTATCTTGAATAAGGGGCTCAATTCTCTTCATGGTTCCTCCTTTACCAGTAGATAATCGCAGATTACATTTGGATTCTCCTTTAAATTATCGGATTAATCTATTTTATACTTCATCCTACACCTAATCATTTCCAACTATGCGCCTCAAGGTATTGACTGATCACACGGCCTATTCCTGACATATACTTCCTCATGTTTGTTTTTTCTTGACCAAACCCTCAATATCTCTAATCATCCAGTGCTCACCAATTTTGCCAGTCTTGCTCTTCATAGTAACAGGAGCATCTCGATCCTGAACTCTCGTTATGTCGTTATTTGTGTGTGTATTGTGACACTTCAATGCACAATTTCAACGGTTCCAGATGCAAAAACAGTCAAAATTGTTTATGTGTACATGAGAATGTGGAACTCCAACATTACCATAGCACGGAGGGGCACATACGCACATAAATACACTCAGAGACACACAAACGCATACTCACATACAGACACACACATGCTCACATGGGCGCGCGCGCGCGCGCGCACACACATACACACACACACACACACAAGCACAGAAGTGGACAGCCACACACAACACACACACACATACACAGACAACCGAACGCTCACATGGGCGCACACACACTCAGAACATCTAGACAGACACGCACATTCACACGCAGACACAGAAACACCCATAACACACACAGAAACACACTCACAAACACGCATACGCACACTTTCTTGATGTGGAGAGGGTTGTAACTGTAAAGAGAGTCCTTCGTTTCGAACATGTTCATGTGGGAAAATGTCTGTGCTCCATCGACAATGTGAAGCTAATTTGTATTTGAGCAATATTCCTGACACACAGTATACACATTAAAGCGTGTTCCCAGTGCAATTATATAATGGCAAAGCTGAATGAACCATTTTTTATGGTGATAAGATGATATTTTAACACTTTTTATAAACTTGCAGTCCTTCGCGCTTTTTCCTGCCAAGAGATAGCTTTGAACTCAAACAGGACAGCCAAAATGTCCAGGTATATGTCAGACGTGGATCAATGCAGACCCATGCGATCTGATTCACTGTGGTAAGATGAACAGTGAAAAAATACATAAAACAGTCTGTACCGTTCTCAAGTGGGGTGCAGGACCTGAGGGCACTTGGTGTACTTAAGCACAGATTGTTGAATATGTCAGGAAAATTGGGGAGAACATTGATTATCACAGATTGGTTTCAGTATCTGAGCTGTTTGCAGAAGAAGTTGTGGGAGGGAGCCTCCATGCTCTCTTCCTGTGAACTGGTAGAGATGATGTGTTTGAAGCCCATATTCCAGTCTTGCGAGACCGTAGAGATTCCATTTGTACCGATTCCACACAAAAGAGAGCTGGCGTCCGGGGCACGGCTTTAAGTTTTGCCGGGGGCAACGGAATTGACAGTGGTCTGAAAGGGAGAATTGCCCTTCACTGAACATTGTTCCTTCCTCGGCTATTGGAATACAGGTGCTTTAAAACATCCACACTCGTTTTCCTCATTCTGTTTGTTTCGGGCCACAGCCCTTTGTACTTGGAGGAGTGAAGTGGTGAGGGAACGGATACCTGGTACTTTCTACCTTATGACAGACTGTTTCTCCTGGAATGGGAGAAATGGAGAGAGGGTGAGAGTGAGTGGCCATGCTTTTCATGCTGGCGTCGGATTGGGGGTGCAATGCTGTGGTGTCCAGAAGGAGTTGGTCCACAGTGTTGAATCCAAGTAGTGGTGTGGGTATGGGGGTGTAGTGGAGTTTCAGAGCGAAGGTGTTGTAAACATTCGTGAGAGTGGTGGAGCATGCGCCTTTTTCGGGTGTAGGTCCTATAACAGATATAAAGTGAGTGTGAAGGAGCAGAGACGTGGTGACCCTTATCCTGACAGAGCGAGGAATGTTTGTTCTGCATTGCTGGACATTTCTTCAGATCGCAGTTAGTACACTGTGCTGGGTAGTAAGTTCAGACAATGCTCGGTGGTTCTGGTTTTGTGGTCTCTTCTGGGAAGAGATTGGTCCTCCTCTGCACTTTCTTATCCATCAGGACCTTCCTGCCATGTTGACAAATCACTGTGTAATTGCCGCTTATCTGCCATGCTTATGGTAAACTGTGCACTGTAGCTCTGAACTGAGAAATCACAAAAGTGTCCACATTGATCTTTTGAAGATGTCACAAGTGCCAGGAATCACGGAAGTTGTAGAGACGTCTGGACGATGGTGAGTGCCCCCAATCATGATGGATGGGGTAGTTGGGCTGCATTGAATGAGACAGGCACAATGGTGTGGTGTGGGTATTTAATGAGGTGACTTCGATAAGATAGTAGCAGGAAACCAGCTCTGCCTCATACAGCCGAACCCTCTGTTACACTCAATACGTCGAAATCTCAGCTGACCCAACTCCCAATTACAAAGCTGTAGCACAAATGCTCTTCCAAAGCTCACTGTCACTTGAACTCCCAACAATATTCAGATCAACCATCATTTCTACAAAGACCGTGTCAGGTTGCCGGTCGGTATCAAAATGAATTCATTCCTGCATTCATAAAAACTTGAGCACACATCCTTCAGAACATTTCTCTCAATCTGCCCTCTCTGCCATTGTATAAAACTCTTTGCATTTGGTGGTATTTAAACTGATGCCCTCCCCATCTCTCTCTGGCAGTCACTACCACATCCACAGCACCCCTTGTCATGACACACCGGATATATGAAGCTGCAAATGCACATCCTCTGACTTCCAGCATGGGATGCAAGTTATCCCACACTCTAGTTTGGCACTTAGCCAAACTGTGGAAAAGACGTTAACTTTTCACCCTTTCAATCCTCCTCATGAATTCATAAGTTTCTTTAAGATCTCATCTCATTCTTCGAAACTCCAGAGAGTATAGGCCAGGACATTTGAAATTACCTTGATAAGGCAAAATCCTCATCTCTGGAGTCAGTCTGGTGAACATCTTCTGAAATGCCTCCAATACAATTATATCCCACCTCCAGTATGACACGAAAACTGTACAGGGTGCTTTAATTCCAGTCTCACCAATGCCCTGAATATTGCAGCAGCACCTCTCTGCATTTATTCGTTTCTCTTTCAGAAATAAATGCGGAAATTGCAGTTACCTTGCTCTTTACCTGCTCTGTCTGCATCGGAATTTTCTTTAATTCGTACAAGCACGCCCAGATCCCTCTGCATGTAAGCATTTCGAAGTTTTTCCCTATATAGTTAATATGTTGCCTTTTTTCTTCACTGAGCACAATGGACAGCCTCATACTTTTCTTCGTTCAATTTCAACTGCCGAATGTTAGCCCGAATTATCCAATTCCTTTTTCAAATTCCTTATATCTTCATTGCAATTTCTTGCCTGAAAATTTGATTATAGCAAGTTCCATCCCGCTCAACTGATTAATGGTATAAGTTGCAAATAATTGAGACCTGAGGACTGAGCATTTTGGCGAAGAGAAAATTATGATTTTATTACATCTCACTGCATATTATTCTTCGCCAATTCTGTATCCAAGCTATTAAATTACTTCTAACCTGGATGTGAGTTTGCTTGCTGAACTGGAAGGTTCGTTTTCAGATGTTTTGTCCACATGCGAGGTAATGTCATCAAAGAGCCTCTGGATGAAACACTGGTGGCATTCCCCGCTTTATATTTACGTGTTTAGGTTTTCTTGGGTTGGTGGTGACATTTTCTGTGGTGCCGCCATTTTCTGTGTTGAAGTAATTTCCTTTTCCCTTTCTCGGGGTTGTAAATGGGATCCAAGTCAATGTGTTTGTTGATAGAGTTCTGGTTGGAATGCCATGCTTCGAGTTACTCTGCTGCGTGTCTCTGTTTGGCTTGATCTTGAATGGATGTGTTGTCCCAGTCGAAGTGATATCCTTTCTCATCTCTATGTAAGGATACTTGTGACAGTGGGTCATGTATTTTTGTGGCTTGTTGATGTTAATGCATCCAGGTGGCTAGTGTTCTGCCTATTTGCCCAAAGTTACGTTTGTTATAGTTCTTGCAAGGTATTTTGTAAATTACATTAATTTTACTTCTTGTCAGTATAGGGATTTTTCGTTCATAAGCAGCTGATTTAGTGTGTTGACGGGTTTGTGGGCTACGATGCTGCCAAGAGGTTTGAGTAGTGTGGCAGACATTTCCGAGATGTCTTTAATGTAGAGGAAGGTGGCTCTTGTTTCTGGACGTGTTTTGTCTGCTTCTTGGGCTTTGTTGCTCGGAAATCGATGGACTGTGTTCCTTGCATGCCTTTTTTAAATGCACTGTATATTTGATTTTCATCTGTTCTGTGTCGTTCCTCTGTGCTGCAGTATGTGGCGGTTCATCGAAACAATGTTCTAATGCAGCTTTTTTGTGCGTATTGTAATGATTACTTCTCTCGGGCATCATGATAGGGTGAGGTGGATCTTAGGCTGAACAATTACGCTGAGGAATGTGCAAATACTACATCGTTGCCTTTTACTCTGATGTTAAGCGCTGCTCCATTGTTCAGAATGGGAATATTTGTGAAGCCATCTCCTCCAGTAAGATGTTTAATCATCCAAAATCATTTATTACTGAATATGACAAGATAGTTTGTCTGTTGATATTTAGATCATTTCTCCCTCTCTATCAGTTATTATTTCTGCTGTTTGAAGTGTAAACAGACAGATTTGATAGCCTTAATGGGTATTTGGTACACATGGTTCTGACCCTCGCATGTTAACCCACACTTCTCACTGAACAATTGATCGAATTTATGGTATGTGTAGACGGGGGGATAATCCAGACAAAGTGTTACAGATTGTGCTTGAAAATAATTCTGCTTCGGCTACTGCTGTGGTTTTAGCACCACACCAATATCAGGACTGATTTATTCAAGAAAGTTCAGAGAGCTGGGTCATTGAATGTATTGCCAGAGGATTTCTGAACTGGAAATGAATTGAATGCAGTGAATACTTGGTGATGAAAGAGGGGTGATCGAGTCATCGACAATTGGAATCATACAATATGCAAACAGGAACTTCCGTCCAACTCGTCCATGCTCACCAAATTGCCGAAGCTAAACTAATCCTATTTTTGTGCTTTTGACCCATACCCCTCCAAACTTTTCGTATTCTGTACCCATCCAATCCTCTTTTAAATGTTGCAATTGTGCTCACCTCTAACACCAATTCTGACAACTCGTTACATATGCAAAGCACGCTCTCCGAAAATCATCAGCCTCTTAGATCCCTTTTGAATCTCTTACCTTACACGTTAAACCTATACCTTGTCGTGTTGGGTATCCACATCCAGAAGAATATACCTTGGCGAGTCACCCCGTTCACGCCCCTCAAGATTTCGTTAACCTCTATAACGTCACCCCTCAGACACCTACGCAAAAGGAACAAAATTCCAGCCCATCATTCTATGTCAAAACCTACAGTCTCTGTCAAACCAGTATTAATATTATTTTCATTCAGGGCGGCACGGTAGCTCAGTGGTTAGCACTGCAGCCTCACAGAACCAGGGATCCACGTTCAATACCAGCCACAGATAACTGTCTGGGTGGAGTTTGCATGTTCTCCCCAAGTCTGCGTTGGTTTCCTCCTGGTTTTCCCCCACCGTCCAAAGATGTGCAGGTTAAGTGAATTGGCCATACTATTAGGTGCATTAATCAGAAGGAGATGAGTCTGGGTGGGTCATTCTTCGGAGGGTCGCTGTGGATTTGTTGGGCCGAACGGCCTGTTTTCACACTGTAGGATATGAAATCTAATCTAATCTTTTCCAGTTAGAACATATTTTCAAGAGCAGGGCGACAGGAATTGCACTCCAAATGTGACATTACCATTCTGTTGTACAGCCACAAATGTATTCACAAATCCTATACTCAATTCTCTGACTAATGAAGGTAAGCGTGCTTAATGCCTTCTTCACTGCCCTGTCTAACTGCGACTCTACTTTCAGGGATATATCTACCTGCAGCCATGGGCCTGTCTGTTCCTTAACACCCGTAAGGGATCGACCGTTAACTGTGTTAATCCTGAAATTGTTTGTCTAACAAAATGAAACAGCTCACATTCTTCTGCAGAAGCTCCATCTGCCATTTCTTGGCCAATAGTCGAGTTGAGCACATCTCATTTTCGTTTCAAACGACCTTTTCCACTGTCCCCAATAACACCAATTTTTGTTTCATCTTAAAATGTACTGTCCATGGTTCCGATATTCTCATTTATATCATTTATTAAAAAAATGACGAGCAACAGTAGACTGGTCCTTGTAGCACACCGCTGGTCATATGCCTCCAGTGGGAACAACAAATCTCTACCACCATACTCTGTCTCTGCCTGTCAAACCAGTGTTGTGTCTAATGGACAATCTATCCCTAATTCCCTGCAATCTTAACCTATTAACCAGGCTACCTAATGCTGAGCCATGTTGTGCCTCACTATGGTCCGGATAGACAACTTGTATTGCTTTACCTTTATCTGCCTTGTTAGTTACTTCTTGAAAACTTGCAATCAATTTTGAGAAACACGTTTTACCACTCACACAGCCATGCAGTCTATCGCTAATCAATTCTTGCCTTTCTTAATGCATATAAATCCTCACTCTCAGATTTTCCTCTGAACTCAAACACACTCTGACACCAGACTAACCAGTCTGTTGTTCGCTGGCTTTTTCTGGCAGCAACATTAAAAATAATGTCACAACATTAGTTGTCTTCCAGTCCTCCAGCACCTCAACCTTGGCTGTCAATGATACAAATAAAAATTGAAAGAACTAAATATTCTGGAAATCAGAAGCAGGCGTTACTGGAAAATCTCAGCAGGTTTGGCAGCATCTGTGCAGAGAAATCAGAGTTCACGTTTTGGATCCAGTGACCCATCTTCAGAACGCGAAGGAATGCTGCAAATATCTCAGTCGGGGGCAATGCAATTTCTTCCCCAGCTTCCAACAATGACCTGAGATACACTTGAAGATGTCCCATGTATTTATCTATCGTTATTAATTTCAAGACCTCCAGCACTTCCTTTTCTGTATTATGGTCTCGTTTCAAAATAGTACTTCTTCTGTTTTTCAGGGTTCCCTCGTTTCCATATATTTCTCCATTATAAATACTCATGGAAAATATTTATATGGGCTATCACCTATGGAGCAGCAACAGGTTGTAAGTCAGCGGAGTTGGGGAGACCGAGTGCATGTGAGGAGTGTGAAACCAACATGGCCACGCGCCAATGAACGGAGCAGTTGAACTGTTAAATGTGTTTTTTTTCCTGCTTTTATGGGAATGGCTGTAATATTTTCCGTCTAAATTCTTTTGTTCCTTATTTCTCCGCTTTGCACCGAGGTTCCGCACCTGGGTAGAGTGGGAGGGTGGGTACTTTTATCCCTAAGGTTGGGTCACATGTGGCGACTTGTTAACTTTTCACTATCCTATGTGACTACATGTGACAATAAACATAATACACCTAATTCATCTCCTGTGGTTCCAGACAAAGATGACTATTTGAGTTTTAAGGGACCCCATTTTTCCCTCGCTTTTCTTTTGCCCTTAATAACCTTGTAGAATCCCTTTCGAGTCTCCTTAACCTTATTAGCCAACACCACCTCATGCCCTCCTTTTTCCCTCCTAATTTTCCTGACATATGTATTCTTGACTCCTGTATAGTCGTCGAAGAATTCACTTGATCCCCGCTGCTGATATCTGACAACTCCTGCCAAAGCCTCAATGTACCCTGTTATGTCCTCTGCCCTACTCTAGCTAGATTTGTCCTTCACTGCAACAGGAACTCTCGTTATCTTGCATTTAAAAGGTCCCCACGTGCCATATGTCCCTCCACATGTCAACAGCTTCCCCCAGTCATTTTTTTGAAAATGCCTGCGTAATACCATCACAATTGGCCTTGCCCCAATTTATAATTTCAAATTTTGGACCAGGCCTATCTTTTTCCGGAACAACTTCAAAGTAATAGAGTTATGGTCACTGGTCGCACATTAGTCTCACTCTAACAGCTCAGTTATTTACCCTGCCGTATGACCCAAGAGGAAGTGAAGCTGAGGCCTTTGTCCGATCAGCTATGAACTTATTTAATGGCAAGGCAAGATTGAGGGGTCGAATGACTGGATACAACTGTGAGTTTATTGCTGTGCATTGGTATTTCCCTGTGGTTTTTTTTTTGTGTGCCTTCACTGTATAAATGTGTGATCTGCATCTACATCCCTGATCGCTTGGTTTCTTTGTTTTCGAATGAAACATTGACATGAGGATAAAGATGTCCCTCCACACTCTCAAACACTCTGTCTGCCTGTCTCCCCCTCTTGTGTTTAAAATGCTGTAATACTCATTTTTCTGGCTTTTCTGCACAAGTACACCAGCTCTGTTTGGAAAAGGCATCAAAGACAGTCACAGCCTCAGATTAGAACTGAATTGGCTTTATTGTCGCTTGCACTGAATTGAGTTCAGTGAAAAACGTGCAATGTCCATTCTTATGTCACCATGAAGGATGGTGTAGGTTACAGAGAGACAAAGATAGGCTGCAGAGCTGGTTTGAGAGGTGGCAAATGGAGTTCAAAGCGGACAAGTGTGAGGTGATTCACTTTGGTCGGAGTAACCGGAATGCAAAGTACTGGGCTAATGCAAAGTCAGATTCTTAGTAGTGTAGATGAGCAGAGAGATCTCGGTGTGCAGGTACACAGATCCTTGAAAGTTGCCACACATTTGGCAGGGTTGTCAAGAAGGCCTTCAGTGTTTTAGCTTTTATTAATACAGGGATCGAGCTCCGGAATCATGAGGTTATGTTACAGCTGTACAAAACTCAAGTGCGGCTCCACTTGGAATATTGTGTACACTTCTAGTCACCAAATTATAAGAATGATGTGGAAGCTTTTAAAAGGGTGCAGAGGAGATTTACTGGGATGCTGCCTGGTATGGAGGGAAGGTCTTACGAGGAAAGGCTGAGGGACTTGAGACTGTTTTCGTTTGAGAGAAGGTTGAGAGTTGACTTATTAGGGACATATAAGGTAATCAGAGGGATAGATAGAGTGGACAGGGAGAGACTTTTTCTAGGAATGGTGACGGTGAGCACGAGGGGGCACAGCTTTAAATTGAGGGATGATAGATATAGGACAGATGTCAGAGATAGTTTCTTCACTTAGAGAGGAGTAAGGGTATGGAATGCTTTGCCTTCAATGGTAGTAGATTCGCCAAATTTAAGTACATCTAAGTCGTCATTGGACAAGCATATGGACGTACATGGAATAGTATAGGTTAGATGGGCTTCAGATTGGTATGACAGGTCGGCTCAACATCGAGGGCCGAAGGGCCTGTACTGCCTATGTTCCATGTTCTATGTTCTATGTTAGGTACAAGACCCCTCGGTTCAGATAGTTAAATACTTCGTGCAAAATTGGAAGAATACTACATGAAGGCCAGCGGAAGTATAAAAATGAAAAAGGAAATCGACTAGATGTGCAATTTTTAAACTTCAGACTGCCAGCACCGAGTCTGCAGACCTACCGGGCCCAGTCTCCGGATTGGACAGTGTCCAGTCTGCAGACAGCACTGGGCTCAGTCTCCAGCCTACACCGAGCAAATTCTCCAGACTATTACTGGCCCGGGCCCCAGCCCGCATCGAGCAACGTCTCGAGACTGCAATGGGTTGAGTCTTCAGACCCTGCCAGAATTAGTTTCCAGAACTTTCTGGCCCACTTTCCAGTCCACACAGAACTGAGTCTCCATACTGCACCGTGTCCAGTCTCCAGACTCAAACTGACATTTTCTCCAGACAGTTACAGTCCCAGTCTCCAGACTGCATGGAATCAAGCCTCTAAGCTGCAACGATCTGAGTCTTCAGACCACACCAGGACTTGTCTCAAGACCGCGCTAGGCCCAGCTTCGGATTAGAGCACAACTCTTCAGGTCCAAACATTCCCAGTCTCTAGACCACATTGGGTCGCCTCTCCGGAACACATTGGCTCCTGACTCCATACCGCATTACGCCCAGTTTCCAGAATGTGTTTTGCCCAGTTTCCAGTCTGCACTGAGCCCAGTCTCCAGACCTCACCGCAACTAGACTCCAGACCAAAACCGGCCCGGTGTCCAGACTCCACTGGGCCAATTCTACGCACCACACTTGGTCCTGTCTCCAGTTCGCAATGGGCCAGTCTCCACTACATACCGACCTAAGTCTCGAGACAGCACTGCAACAAATTTCCAGATCGCCCCTGTCGCAGACTTCAGACGGCACCAGGCCCAGTGTCCGGGCCTTGTCGGGCCCAGTCTCCAGAGTGCACAAGGCCCAGTCTCCCAACAACACTAAGGATAGTGTCATGGGCGCACCAGGCTCAGACTTGAAACCACAGCAGGCCCAGGCTCCAGACTGCACCGCGCCCAGTCTTCGGGCCACACCAGACTGAGTCCCCAGACAACACCAGGTGCACTCCCCAGACCAAATTGGGCCTAGCTTCCAGACCGCACCAGGCCATGTCTCCAGACCATACCGGGCCTTGACTCCAGACTGTACCACGTCGATTCACCAGGCCACACTTGGTCCAGTCTCCAGACCGCACTGGGCTGAGACTCCAGGCTGCTCATTTTAAAAAAAATCGAGCCTCACCATCCTGCGGCAGCCTTTGGTCTGTTACTTGCTTCCTTCCTTTCAGTCCGATTAATTTTTAAAAGCTAAGCATTTGGTGTGAAAATTAAAATCCAGACAACAGGGAAAAAATGAAAATCCAGAGTCGAGGATCTTTAGCCTGAACATTCCCGCTGTCCCGCCATTTTAACACATTTCTCGACTGTTTATTCAGAGAATGACTTTGGAGACTCAGAGCAGGTTGTCCGAATCCTCGCAATGCTGTTCTTAAGATATTAACAGAGGAGATGAACATGCCATTGCTTGCCCATCTGCTGTCATTAGTATTGTTTCAGGACTTTCCAATCCATTCGCACTGTAATTTCCAAGAGTACATAAAAAACATAAAAAGTTGGAGGAAGTGCAATAAAAGTCATGTTAAACTCTTTAAATGCGCTTCGTTCAGAGTGTGAAAATACTTGTAATACTATGGTCTGCATAACTCCTGTGTCTGGACAGATATATAGAACCGAGTTGAGAGATGAATGCGTGGCTGTGGTAAGCACGGTGTTGCACTCTGCGTCATTTGCCGGGTTGGAGAATGCATAGCTGGGTCTGACTAATGGTCTCTGGTTAAAACATGCCAGGTGTGGTTTCATGGTATCTGGGCTGGTTCTGTGAGGTGAATTGAGTATGTTATATAACTGACTATTTCAGCTGATCTGACAATGTTTTAATTTTATATTCTCTTTCTTGTGATTGCCCCCTCCGTTTCTCACTCCATTACTGTTACAGTGTTCCCATGCACAGTACATCTTATTGGTGAATAAACACTATCCCGGCTGCAGAAAAAGCCTCGGCATTCAGGATCAGTCAGCTGTTCCCATTGACTTCAGTACTCCACATAGAAGAAAGGATGGTCTCTGATAAAGGCCCTCCTTTTGATGCACTACTTAAAATGACTTTCCCCACACCATTCCTCACCAGCAACCAAACACATCAAAATATCCAGTATGTACGAAGGACAACGGGGCCACTGGGAACATAAGGAAGCAGATCAATAGGGGGATGGAACAACAGGTCTGATGTCTGAACGGGTCAGAGTGAACCTCCAGTACACACTGTGTCACTAAGCCCTATAATGTCTCTCCATGTATGTAATATGCAGCCATTTAATTTTCATGAAAAATTCAAACTTTCACTGTTACCCACGTTATATTCCATCTGACAAATTGTTTTCTATTGCGTATACATTTTCACATTCTCTACCTCATCGTGATAACTTAATGTCCTGTCTGTCTTAGTT
>NW_025214437.1:0-1005 GCF_004010195.1 Chiloscyllium plagiosum | reverse complement strand
GGAGGGGCGGGGAGAGTCAATGAGGAGCGCGAGAGAGCTGCAACTGATGAGACAGAGAATGTGGGAGGAGCGAGAGACAAATGTAGGGTTGTGAGAGTGTGCGCCAGGAGGAGAGAGAGTGCGAGGTTATAGAGAGAGAGTGGGAGGTCGTGGGAAGAAAGGGACCGTGTGGAAATGATGCGGATTCAGAGAAAGCTTTCTGGTTTAGTCCCAATTCTAAACTCAACTGCGGAAGGAACAAAACGTTAAAGGAGAAAATTCAATAGCTGAAGAGCTGGTGTGTTATTCAAGAATTTAGGAATTTCGCATATTGGAATATCTTTTGGATTGGAATAGAACTTTCTAAAAGGGATTGGTCGAATCCAAACTGGAAAGAGACCAATATCTTAACAGGGAGACAGAATAGAATATCATAGAATCCCGAACTTGTGGAAACAGGCACTTTGACCCAATGTATCCACACTCACCGTTCGAAGAATAACCGCCCAGAACCATTTCCCTCTTGTCCTATATTTATTCCTGACTGATGCACCTGGCCTACATAGTCCTGAGCGCTGTTGGCAACTTAACATGGCAAAGTCAACTAAACTGCACATCGTCGGACTGTGGGAGAAAACCGGAGCGCCTGGAATAAATCCATGCAAACGTGAGGAGAATGTGCCATCTCCACACAGACAGTCACTGGTGCTGAGAAGCGAACCCGGATCCCTGTTGTTACTTTTCAGAGGTTCAGAGTAGAATGTCGGGCCGAACTGGCTGGTCAGACTGCCTACTCTTATTCAGGAAGAACTTATTTCCAAAATTATGGAATGAAACCGAATGAACCGTAAATACAATACCTAAATAATGTAAGATATCTGAAATGGATAGACCATTCCTTCTTAATGATGCTGTTCCAAAACACATGCATCAATCACAAAATATATATCACATAGCACAAAGTGTAAAAAAATGTAAAAATGCATGTTACGAAGTCCGATGGGTACAAGGAGGGGAGAGCATTCA
>NW_025214436.1:43120-43772 GCF_004010195.1 Chiloscyllium plagiosum | reverse complement strand
TAACCCAGTCATAACAGTAAGAAAATGCTTAACTATAACGATAAACTATAACTGGAAATGCTCACTTAACTATATATAAATCCTTTAGCCATGACAAGCACATTCTGTAAATTTATTAATATCTTCCTGCATTTCCTTTCAGTTTTCATACTTATGAATTACATCTGCAAGTTTGATAGCATATGCAAGTTTCAAAATTGTCTTTCTGGATCTAGAGTCAAAATCATTTCAGTAAATGTGAAGTCATGTGACTAAGGAGTGAAAAATGAACAGAATGGTGTTCATTGAACATAGAAAAATGAACATAGAAAACAAAAATGGTGAGGTAAACAGATCAGCTGGTCTTTAAATTCTGAAAGTTTTGATATATGCTCAGATATGTATCAAAAGTATATATCGATATATATACCCTACAAGTGAAAACATATATATTACGGATTCAATATCCTATTATCATAGAAATGCTATATGTAATTTATATCATACAGTTTATATATATAATAGAAATTTTCTCTGTATATGTCATAGAGATTATATATATAAGAGCTTATATAAAAATTATGTTTCCACTATCAGGAAAGACCACAATTCAGTGGAATTCACAGAGAACAGAAAGAGATCCAAAATTCCATTGTTTGAAGCTCTTGTTTAA
>NW_025214436.1:37328-41280 GCF_004010195.1 Chiloscyllium plagiosum | reverse complement strand
ACTACTGCTCAGTGAACTGATATCGCACTTCCTGTGTCTAAATAAGGAAACAGGTCAGTGAATTTGAGACTTTATTGTGCAAAAGTTAAAACCAAATACCAGATCAGCAGCAGCAAAGAAGTGAAATTGTCATAATGCTTTATATGGAACGCCAATGAAGACCAGGATAGTGAGGATCAAATTCTCCACATGTAGAATTGTTTGATGCAGTTGTATGTGCGACGTTATCTCTCCCTTCAGGCAACTGACAAGCTCCTTGTTTGAAAATCTGACTTGATGCATCACCAAAGATGTTGCAATGTACTGTGTGTAAGCAGCTCGTGGAGACTGAGACTGTAGCATTGCTCACATTTTTTTTGTTTTTTATTCAAATTTCTGAGAAATGAAGAAGCTTAAGAACAAGCTCAATCCCAGTTTTGGAGAAGCATTGCTCGTCAGTACATGATAATCAGCTCACGTGAAGATATTCCAGAATTGATATCGGAGACCTAATTCAAACCCTGCAACGACAGATGCCATGAATTCTAAGTTGAAATTCTATGTCTAATGCCTTTAACCCATTACAACTTACCATGGAAAATCCCTTCCAATTCGCCTCTACCCCTTAGGGAAGTAAAGCTGCTATTCTTATTTGCTCCAAGATACATGTGACTCCAGACGCACAGAAACTGGATTGGTTGTTGCAGGTCAGTTATCTAAACTCCAGGACCTCACTTCAGTAATTATTCAAGATTCTGTTCGTTAATAAATGTCCAGAGTTCAGCCGCATTCTTACCTCCTCAACTCCTGAAGCATTCCATTTCACAATGCAGCAGAATTCTCGCAATGTGAAGGCCTGGGCAGACAAGTGAAATGAATTTCACACATCCCGATTAAGATAATCTAATCAACACATCTGGAAATTCAATGTGTTGCCATTACCTAGTCTTCAACTACCAACAATCTGGGAGTTACTATTAACCCCAAAATGAACTGTCCTCCCTACATAAATAATGTGGCTACAAGAGCAGGCCAGATGGCAAGAAAACTGCCATCACGAATGGGCTTTCGGACTCCAATCGCTTCTCTAATACCGAGAAGTCTCACGTCAAGTGTGTGATGGAATACTCCCCGATTGACTGAACAAATATATCGACAACATACCTCAAGTTGTTGGAAAGCGCCATTATGAAACATTCGTACAAAAGGACAATGCTTCGGACATTTAATAACTGAAATGAAAGCAGAAAGTGCTGGAGAAGTTAACCAACTCTAACAGCATACTTGGAGAGAAATACAGGTAACTTTTTGAGGCCAAAATGACTCTTCTTCAGAACAGTACTGAAGGGAGGACATGTAGGACAAGAAGCATTACTTCTCTGATACTTTTCCCAGTTGCTAACAGGTCGGCTGAGTTTCTTCAGAACGTTCCATTCCATGGCAATTGAGCCAGTTCGATTGGCACTTTATGTATAATTTCAATCCATTCACACTGTCGCAGCTCTTTGTTTCATCAACAATTTCCATTTGACAGCACACTCCAACTCTAGTACTACTATCGTCCTAAAGACAAAGGAAGTAATCGAATGAGAATATATTTATCTGCATGTTCCCTTCCAAACTACAACTATCACAACTGGATAGGTATTCCTTCAGTCAGTCCTTCACTGTCCCAGTGGATCAGAGTGTTGCTCTCCTCCCCCACTTCAAAACATCCAAATAGTTAAATGAACTGTTCAAATACACTTTATCAAACTCAATTGTTAGAAGGCCAACACTTACTGGGAGGTGAGAAAAACTTCACAAAAATGTAACGCTTAAGCTACAGCGTTAAGAGGAGCAGTTTGGAAATATGTATCCCTGTGTTCTTGCAGCAGATTCATGTATTCAGACATTTGAGATAGGCTGACTCAGCAACTTGCCATGAATAGAAATGTTGAATTTGGTGATGCATTTTCACTGGAGGTATTTTCCAGCCATGATCCTGTTTCAATTAAATTTGCATTGTCGTCAATTCCAAGTGATATGAACACTTTCCAGTTAACTTTGACACAGATAATCAGCGTGAATCCACCATTTATAATTTTACTAGCAAGCTGCTGAGTTGTACCATGCCTTACTCTGTTATAGTACCGACGTTATGGAATAGAATCATACAATCCCTACAGTGTGGAAACAGGTCATTAGGCCCAACACGTTCACATGCATCCTCTAAGGAGTATTCCACCCACAGCAATTTCCCTTCCCTATTAATTTGCACTGCTCCTGACCAACACATTCTGGAGAACGCGGTACAATTTAGCATATCCAATTTATCTAACCTGCATACGTTTCGTCTGTAGGAGGAAACTGGAGCAACCCGAAGAAACCCATGCAGACACAGGCAGAATGTGCGAACTCCAAACGGTCGCCTGAGGCTGGAATCGAATCCACGTCCTTCATGCTGTAAGGCAGCAGTGCTAACCAACGAATCACGAAAGCTAACTTCAAACCTTAGTGGAGCCATCCTTCCGAATAAGCCTGATATCAAAGACATACACGTCTCCATAGCCATTTTGCAGCAAAAGGTAGACATAAGTAGACTAGACTTACTCCAGCACGTGGCTGAAGGTGATCAGTTAAAGGATAGATGTTTTATCATCATTTATGAGCAGCTGACTAAGCTGCACGACTTAAAGGCTGCAGCAGGAAGTCCTCAATCAAATATGTTCTTCTTACCATTCGTACTGCTAAGACTGCGGTATTTATCTTCATTTAGGCTATGTTATATATTTTCGGTTACACCATTCTCCTGTTAGACGGCTTCCCCCGAGATTCTATTCAATGACTTTGCCTGTTTGAAGTTTGGAAAGTCTCTCAGATACTGCCAAAACCTCTTCAAGAGGCTTCCCCTCCCAGAATCAGCTCTTGCCTTCGAACTTCCCCTCATTGTCAGTCCTACTCCATAGAAACTAACTGGAGACAAATACATGCATGATGTCACCGAACAGGCCATCACCGCACTTCACCCTCTCCCAGGTAGCAGCACGGCTCAGCGTTGGTGATCGATGCATTACAAATCCACTTGGGAAGATGGGAAGAGTGGTTGTCATCTACCTATCCACAATCAAAATGAACCTGAATCTGAGAAGTTACCATTCCAATCAGTTTGAAGTACATGCATTAAATGTAGATAAATGAGACTAATTCGACTGTTTATGATATAGATTAAGAAACACAAGATTTGATCTTAATGGTAAAAAGCTGTGATTTCCGAAGCGTGAACACTGAATGCACAACTTTAAATTGCCTAAATGCAGACTTCGAGGTGTAGCTCCTGTGTGAGAATTGGAATATCGTTTGCAGACATTCAAATCGACACCTGGAAACATTATTTCTCTTTGGGACTGCCTGGAAAATCGCACGATCGCAATAATTTTCGAAAAATCCCAATTGTGTGGAAGTAGGCCGTTCAGTCTATCAAGTCCACACCAAAGCAGTGAAGATTATCCCAACAAAAACCACTTCCTAATCGATCCCCTTCCAGTTTCTCACAGCGAAATAACCTGAAGTCCACATACCTGGACAAGTTGGATATTTTTCCATTTGGCAATCCACCGAAACTACAGTTTTCTTAATGTGGGAGGAAAACTCACGCACACATGGGAGGAGTACAAGCACCATACAGACAGTCGCCACAGGCTGGAATTGAACTGGGTCCTTGGCACCGTGTGGTAGAAGTGCAAAGCATGTTTATTCTTCTGTCAGCTCACTGGGTTCAAGATAAATGACATTTAAACAACTCAGGCAAAGCTTTGAAGCATATATCGTCCCTTGAAGTATGTTTTTCTTTGAAATTGAACCACATCCCAAAGTACATACATTGCAAAAGAACCGCTTGAACCTTAAGATTTCATCACGAACAACAACAAGTTCAGAATTACATGAGGCAACAGGAGTAAATGAGCTTGAACATAGTGTGGAGGGGAAAGTG
>NW_025214436.1:34577-36845 GCF_004010195.1 Chiloscyllium plagiosum | reverse complement strand
CAGAGTGACATGCCGCGAGACTGACCCAAATTATTAGTTAGCCAATATTGAACAAAGTGATTAAGGTAGAAGGACAATAACAACTTGTCACGGTGATGGTGTGAAAACAGAACAATTAAGGAAGATTTCACAGATACAGAACAGTGTGGTGGGTCACATGTGGTGTGACATTAACCGAATATCATGGTTGATGCCATCACCAAAACGAAGGCAGTTGGCGATCCAATTCTGTTTGGCGATTTTGCGTTGTTGTGTACCTCAAAAGCCACCTTGGCCGACATTTAGTCGAAGATTGAAAACCAAATGTCCTTGATTGCTGAACTCTTCCCCGACTGGGTGTGAATAATCCTGTCTGGCAATTGTTATGCCGTTACCATTCATCCATTGGCACACCACCTGCATGGTCTCGCCAATATACCATTACTGGGTATCTTGTGATATCTTGTGGTATCATTGCCTGCTGTATATATGACAAACAACATTGCCTGAGTCACATGAGTACTTGTCGTGTACGTGGTGGGTGGTGTACCAACGGGTGATGGTAGTGTCCATGTCTTGCAAAGGTTGTGAAGGCATGGTGCTGTGGTGTTGTGGTTAATGCTATGTAGTTTACTGTAAACGGTCGTATGCTATAATTTTGCTGGGTGTTTGAAGGTGAGAATTGAAGTCATGGGGATGTTCTTAGTGAGATGCTCATCATCATCGGTGACATGCTGAATCCTGTGAAGAACGTGCTGAACTCCAGGAAAGTCCTGACGATGAAAGATACTCTATTAGTCGCAACCTCTGTCTATCTTCTGACGAGTTCACAGCAGATTTTCACTGTGGCACACCGGAACCGGCGATCAATCAGTTCAACATGTACCCCATCATCATAAGGATATCCTTCAAAATCTTTAGGTATCTGTCGCATTATTCCTCATCTAAGTGGTTCCTGTGCAGGTGAAGCGCTTGTCCTTACGGTATCGCTTCTTTAATATATTTAGGGTGGAAGCTGGAGCATGCAGCATCATGTAGTTATCCTTGGGCTTGCGGTGGAGTGAGATGCTGAGGTGGTATTTCTTAATTTTGGTTTGTGGTGGGTTTGGTTGTATCATCCTTATAAATGGAATAGGCATTCAGTTAAAACCACGAACAAAAATACCAGGAGAATCTCAGCAGATCTTACAGCGTCTATTCAGAGAGAATCAGAGACAAATATTTCAAAGCTTCATCAGCACTCGGTAATCTCCCACAGGCACTGCCAAACTGGTTAGTTTCGACAGTAGTTTGTTTTTGCTTCAGATTCCCAGAATCCACAGTTCTTTACATTAACCATTAAATCAATGCAGAAACTTTTTTTTATCGTTCGTCATACCAAAGGTATGGAAAACATTTTCCTGACCCCATTAGAAACACGAAACGGTGCTGCACAGAAAACAGATGCAGTAAGAATATCAATCACTGTCGCCCTGGCTCTATTGAACCAGTAACATTTCAGTTAACAGTCTAATGAGCTGATACTTCCAACCTAACACCTTGGACGATCCTCGAAAGCAGTCTGTGATTGACCTCCCACTTCAGGCTGCCATTTCCAAAACCACAACTGTCCTCTATCAGTTTTACTTTTCCGAAATAAGGACTGGGACATTCATAATGGCGACATGGGAACAATCTGATCCCATCCGCGACAGACACACCCATGTCACTGGGAACCAGCTCCGCTCCAATCGGGAACATCTCTCTACGAACCTCTCAGTATCTTGTGTGGTATCGAGTATTTTCATTGTCCCAGTGTCCATATAAGGTTTGTATTCCTTATGTACAGGACCGAGAATTACTTCAATGTCTCCAATCAGTTCTTGTCCTGAGAACATCAGAATCAATGTCCCGTCCACTTAAAGAACGGGAAGTTGTCCTGACTGTTTACGATCAGTCTGACAATTCACCCTTCTTCATTCTCCTCTGAGTCCTTTTCCCAAAGAGTTTCTGAAGATTCACAAAGCTGGAGACTGGGTGACGTGCTTTGCCTTCTTAATATTTTTTTTACCTGACAAGTGACAATATTTTCCCAAATTCTGTTCACAATCGTCTGTATTTCACCATTTCCAGGGATGAGAAGTCCCGTTTTTTGGAGGGTTCCCGATGTTGGAGCAAAGATGGTTTGTCAGCAATTTCCTGCGGCTATTTATAATGATGGGAAAATTAGTGGTGGGGATTGGCTCTTCGACGAGCGGGGTGAAGTGTTGCCACTGACCAGAGTTAGTGAACGGAGGACTGGGGTAAAAG
>NW_025214436.1:25076-31215 GCF_004010195.1 Chiloscyllium plagiosum | reverse complement strand
TCTGCAACCCTGAGGATGTTACCCAGAACTGTGAGGATCCCACTTCCCAGCACCGCAAAACATTCCAACATCTCCATGAAGCACACGAGCTTCACATCTTTCTGCTCCAAAGCACTCCGATTTTTCACAGCAGAGAATTGTACACTGAACTCCCGCGTGCAAGATGAGGATGCCAAACCCAACACGATCAATAATGGCAGTGAGAGCGAGGGAAACAATTTCTATTGTCATATGGACAGCCACAAACACTCCCTTTGAAAGGTACCTTTAAATATGAAAGTCTGTGCAGCAGTATAATCGGGGAACCAAGTAGCCTGCGCTGGGTATTCATATTTCAGACAATTTCCTTTGTTCACCATTTTCACTGAAAGTGAATGGATATTACTGTTTCATTGCTGATATAAAACCAGATTCTGCATTGTATCTGCTCGCCGTTTTTGTTGTTGCAGTGGCGAAAAGTTTGGCAATCGCGATGAGAAATGTTTTTTGTATTTCTCTCATTTTCTTCATTACTGTCCTGGTGAAAGGGGCTGGTGATTGGTCCTCTCGATCAGATGGAGTCATCAGCGCATTGTTGACCTAATTTCATCACGAGTGCAATTGGTAAACTTCATTTTTCATGGGTTATTGCTGTTCCGTTTTGTTTTATGTTTGTGAGCACTTCCTGTGACTTGGCAATGCACTAAATCTCCAGTATGTCCTGAATTGCCTCGCAGCCGTTTCTCTGAGCAGTTCATGACATAATCGGCTTGCACTGCAACAAAGGCAGCATGCATGCTTCGGTGTGTCTGGCAATGGTCCACCCTTTCTGTTTTGCTTCTGTTCCACATGAAGAGCTGTCAGTTTCTGGATTCGTTGGAGAGCTGAGGGGGGTAACATTATCCGTGCGGTATTATTCTTCAGCCAAACTCTTTGATGGCAAAGTTGGGAAGGTGCCAAACGAACGGTCATTGGCAGCAAAAGTCCGGAAAGACCCTCATTGCTGGGTCAACTCGTCCCATCCACCTTTCATAAATATAGGCAAAAGCGCTGACTGCATAACAAACAGAGTGCATTTTTTTTTCCAAATGGTCCATTAAAACTGGTGTCAGCTGCGGGAGCACATCAAAGATGCCGAGCACGGAAAAAGACCCTACTATTGAACCTGTCCCTGCTGAACAGATAACCGAAATTAATTGAACCATATTTGCCAAAATGTGTTCCTTATCTCTGCGAACACTTCCTGTCTATATACCCATTCGGATGCCATTGAATTTGCCTTAAATGTGGCAAATCATTCTGCACACACAAAAATGTCTGAGTGAACTCGTTGAGTTTCTGCATGACACCATGACCAAACTTTGGGCCAAAGTTGGAAACTGCGACTAGAATAGATGGCTCTCTGATTAGCCGCAATGCACAATGGGCGGAATGGCCTTTTCCCACGTTGTAAATCTTCGAAGACAAGTTGAAAATAATCTGCAACGAAACTGTTCTTGTGAGGATTTACTTGTGAGGATTCGGTCCTCTCAGCACTGTGGCCCGGATCGTATTCCCGCTCATGGAATGGTTGTATTGTTCAGCAAACATATCGGTGTACCAGTACTTCTGCCGATTTTCCGATGCTGGCAGGTCATTGGTTTTGTCCAAAACATTATGAAGGTTAACATAAAACAAATAGCTGCAGTAGCTGGAAATCTGAGCCAAAAACGAAAATTGTTTGCGGAACGCAAGAAACGTAACTCACCCCCTCCATCTCTGGGGAAATTAGGGACTGAAAATTAATCGTGTCACATTGAAATATATCTACATGCGAATTAATCTCTGTCTTTTATTGTGAACCATTTCTTTCATTGTAACCATCAGGAAAGATCATTTCGTTCGCCAGAAAAAGAAATGAATATGTCACTATTTGTTTGCTTCAGGTCCAAGAATACTCAGATCAATAGCTCCCTTGCTTACCTCTGCTGGTCATGTTCGCAAAGAGATCTAGCAAATTGCCAAGTGTGATTTTCCTTTCAATAAATAATTTTGACTCAGTTTGGCTGCAAATATCTTTTCCTACCTTTGTGCTTTTCTTCTTTTACATTGGTGTCTCGCACCTTACAAATGACAGCAAAGGTATGAAAGGAGATGGAAGCATTTAGCTCATCAAGTCAGCGATAGCTTTCAATGAGATCACGGCTGATTTGGTCAATGCTCAACCCTGCTGCGCTCTCTGTACTCATGGCCGAGTGGTGAAGGCGATGGATTAAAAATCCATTGGGGTTTCCCCACGTAGGTTCGAATCCTGCTGACTACGTTATGAATGCTTTCCTACTGGAACAATTTTCGCTCAAAGTTCAGAAAACCGATTTTGCACACCAGGCCGGTAATTTGATTAGACTTGGGAAACTCGAGTTCTTCATCAGAAATGTTCCATATTTAAAACATTATCTCTGTTTCTCTTTCCAGATACATTGCTCGACACATCGCGTTTCTGCAGTTGTTATTGAACGTCCTAAGCAGAAGTGCTGCTTTTCATTAGATTCCTTTAATCCCTGTCCTCTGTTCTATGACTCGGGTCAGTGGCAACACTTCCTCCTGCTCGTCAAAGTGCTCATTCCCCACCGCTCCCTCTCCCATTACAAACAACCGCAGGAAATTTCCACTGAACCATCTTTGTTCCAATGTGAAACGCACCAGCCTCGGGAATCTCTCCACCAAACGGGACTTCTCATCCCTGGACATGGTGCAAGCCAAAGGATTGTGAAGAGATACTGTGAAAATGTTTAAGAAGTAAACCATATAATTTAGGCTCCAGCTTGGGAAATCTTGAGAAACTCTTTGGGAAATGGAATCAGAGGAGGATGAAGAAGTGTGAACTTTCGGAATGAGTAGAGGACGGGACATTGACTCTGATGTTCTCGTGACAGGAACTGATCTGAGACATTGAAAGAATTCCCGCTCACGTACGTGAGGAATGCAAACTTCATCTGGACTCTGGGACAATGAAAAACTCTGGAACACTCAAGACAAAATCCAAATATTGACTGGGATCACTACAGTACAAGTACTATAGATGGGTCAGTTTTTGCCCAGTGTGTGCAGGAGGGCCTCCTGACACAGTATGTAGACATACCTTCAAGGGACGAAGCCACTTTCGATTTAGTACTGGGTAACGAGCCTGGCCCGGTTGTAGATTCGGAAGTAGGTGAGCACTTTGGAGACAGCGACCACAATTCTCTCAGGTTTACTTTCGTGATTGAAAGGGATAGGTGTATTCCACGGAGCAAGAGTTTCAGCTGGTGGAAGGGAAATTATGATGCAATGAGGTAAGATTTAGGAAGCGTAGAATGTGGTAGGAAACTGCAGGGGGTGAGCACATTAAAATGTGGAGCTCTTTCAAGGAAAAGCTCCTGTGTGTCCTAGATAAGTATGTACCTGTCAGGCAGGAAGGAATATATAGAACTCGTGAGCTGTGGTTTACTAAGGAAGTGGAATCCCTGGTCAAGAAGAACAAGAAGTCTTATGTTAGGACAAAATGTGAAAACTCAGTTAGAGCGCTCGAGGGTTCCAACGATATCAGGAAAGACCTAAAAAGAGAGCTGAGAAGAGCCAGAGGGAGACATGAGAAGTTGTTGGCAGATAGGTTCAGGGTTAACCCTAAGGCTTTCCATAGGTATGTCAGGAATAAAAGAATGACGAGAGTTAAATTTGGGATAATCAAGGATAATAGTGGGAAGTTATGTGTGGAGTCAGAGGAGATAGGGGAAGCACTAAATAAATATTTTTCGACAGTGTTCGCTATAGAAAACGAAAATGTTGGCGAGGAAGGTACAGAGATACCTGCGTTCTCGACTAGAAGAGATTGAGGTTCACAAGGAAGAGATATTAGAAATACTGCAGAGTGTGAAAATCGATAAGTCAGCTGGGCCGGATGGGATCTATCTGATGTTGTTTAGCAAATGCACTGCAGGAAGGGTCTCTCGCTGCGTATCTGCAGGGTCTTGCTTGGATGACACCATGACACTTTTTCACTTGAGTGGATCATGAAATCGCGTCGTGACTGTGAATAAAACGATGGAAACTTCCAGCAGAGAAGGAGGCGACCCTGAAGCAGGCAGCTGAGGACAAATGTTTCTCCTTTGCCAGTGAAAGGCACTGCTTCACAAATTGGAAACTTCGAAGAGAAGCAGTGTTGGTGATTATCTTCGCTGCTTGTTCACCTTTTTAATTCTGATTCCGTTAAAGTCCATGGCATTACATATCGACATTCTGCCAACGCTCGGCTTGTCTCTTGGTGACCACGTGGACTGGAGAATAGGTAACCGCATGTACTGGAGACTAGATGACCACGTGGACTGGAGACTAGGTGACCGCATGTACTGGAGACTGGGTGTCTACGTGGACTGGAGACTAGGTGACCGCATGTACTGGACACGAGGTGACCACGTGGACTGTAGACTAGGTGACCGTGTGGACTGGAGACTCGGTGATCACATGTACTGGAGACTAGGTGACCACGTGGACTGGAGACTAGGTGACCGCATGTACTGGAGACTATGTGACCGCATGTACTGTAGACTAGGTGACCGTGTGTAATGGATAACGAGTCTAACTTGTTTCGCTTTAACCGTGGTCTACGTTGACGCTCCCCTGTGAAGTCCTTGTGGGACGTCGCCTCTGTGCTTCCGCATTTAAAACTTGCATTTGTCCTATTGTCCATTTCAAATTCCAGCTCTCCACAACGGACACCTCCGTCAGTTTGGGGATATCTTACTGTGTGTCTCCCTCTGTGGGTGAAAATGAGCATGAGTTCCTCAAAAGACTTACAATTCGTTGTGGAAGTGTCATACTTCTGCCCCGTTATTGTGCCATTTAAGAACATAGGATAACCTCATTGACATTTGCCCTGGAAACATTAGAACCCACGAGACTTTGGGCCAAAGTTGCAAACTGCGACTAGAATAGATGGCTCTCTGATTATCCGCAATGCACACGGACGGAATGGCCTTTTCCCACTTTGCAAATCTTCGAAGACAAGTTGAAAATAATCTGCAACGAAAATGTTCAGAAAGGGTGTTTTATTTACACCAAATACTATAGTATCTATCGCCTTGTCTTGTTATTTACTTGTGAGGATTCTGTACTCTCAGCCCCGTGGCCCGGATCGTATTCCCGCTCATGGAATGGTTGTATTGTTCAGCAAACATATCGATGTACCAGTACTTCTGCCGATTTTCCGATGCTGGCAGGTCATTGGTTTTGTCCAAAACATTATGAAGGTTAACATAAAACAAATAGCTGCAGTAGTTAGAAATCTGAGCCAAAAACGAAAATTGTTTGCGGAACGCAGCAGGACTGGCAACAGAAACGTCGACTTTCCTGCTCCTCGGATGCTGCCTGAACTGCTGTGCTTTTCCAGCATCACTCTGATCTAAAATCAGGTTTCCAGCATCTACAGTCCTCACTTTTGCCTAGTTCCTTCAGTGTCGCTGGTTCCCAATTCAAGAACTCCATCTCTAGCGGTTTCATGTCTGTACGTCCGTGCTGAGGAGTTGAAGAGTGAAGAAACGTAACTCACCCCCTCCATCTCTGGGGTAATTAGGGACTTAAAATGAATCGTGTCACATTGAAATATATCGAGATGCAACTTAATCTTTGTCTTTTATTGGGAACCGTCTCTTTCATTGTAACCATCAGGAAAGAACATTTCGTTCGCCAGAAAAAGAAATGAATACGTCACTAACCTTTGTTTGCTTCAGGTCCAAGAATACTCAGATCAATAGCTCCCTTGCTGACCTCTGCTGGTCATGTTCGCAAAGAGATCTAGCAAATTGCCAAGTGTGATTTTCCTTTCAATAAATAATTTTGACTCAGTTTGGCTGCAAATATCTTTTCCGACCTTTGTGCTTTTCTTCATTTACATTGGTGTCTCGCACCTTACAAATGACAGCAAAGGTATGAAAGGAGATGGAAGCATTCAGCTCATCAAGTCAGCGAGAGCTTTCAATGAGATCACAGCTGATATGGTCAATGCACAAGCTAGTGCCGCTGTGTGTAGTCATGGCCGAGTGGTGAAGGCGGTGGATTAAAAATCCATTGGGGTTTTTTCCACGTAGGTTCGAATCATGCTGACTACGTCATGAATGCTTTCCTGCTGGAACAATTCTCGCTC
>NW_025214436.1:20681-24376 GCF_004010195.1 Chiloscyllium plagiosum | reverse complement strand
TTCCTCCTGCTCTTCAAAGTGCTCATTCCCCACCGCTCCCTCTCCCATCATTACAAGCAACCGCAGGAAATTGCCACTTAACCATCTTTGTTCCAAAGTGAAACTCACCAACCTCGGGAATCTCTGCACCAAACGGGACTTCTCATCCCTGGACATGGTGCAAGCCAGAGGATTGTGAAGACATACTGTGAAAATATTGTCAGTTGAAGTAGGATAAATGTTTAAGAAGCAAACCATATAATTTAGGCTCCAGCTTTGGAAATCTTGAGAAACTCTTTGGGAAATGGAATCAGAGGAGGATGAAGAAGTGTGAACTGTCGGACTGAGTAGAGGACGGGACATTGACTCTGATGTTCTCGGGACATGAACTGATCTGAGGCATTGAAAGAATTCTCGCTCACGTACGTGAGGAATGCAAACTTCATATGGACTCTGGGACAGTGAAAAACTCAAGACAATATCCAAATATTGACTTGGATCGCTACAGTACGAGTACTAGAGATGGGTCAGTTTTAGCGCAGTGTGTGCCGGAGGGCTTCCTGACACAGTATGTTGACATGCCTTCAAGGGACGAAGCCACTTTCGATTTAGTACTGGGTAACGAGCCTGGCCCGGTTTTAGATTCGGAAGTAGGTGAGCACTTTGGAGACAGCGATCACAATTCTCTCAGGTTTACTTTCGTGATTGAAAGGGATAGATGTATTCCACGGAGCAAGAGTTTCAGCTGGTGGAAGGGAAATTACGATGTATCGAGGTAAGATTTAGGAAGCGTAGAATGTGGTAGAAAACTGCAGGGGGTGAGAACATTAAAATGTGGAGCTCTTTCAAGGAAAAGCTCCTGTGTGTCCTAGATAAGTATGTACCTGTCAGGCAAGGAGGAAGATATAGAACTCGTGAGCCATGGTTTACTAAGGAAGTGGAATCCCTGGTCAAGAAGAACAAGAAGCCTTATGTTAGGACAAAATGTGAAAACTCAGTTAGAGCGCTCGAGTCTTCCAATGGTATCAGGAAAGCCCTGAAAAGAGAGCTGAGAAGAGCCAAGAGGAGACATGAGAAGTTGTTGGCAGATAGGTTCAGGGTTAACCCTAAGGCATAGGTATGCCAGGAATAAAAGAATGACGAGAGTTAAATTTGGGACAATCAAGGATAATAGTGGGAAGTTGTGTGTGGAGTCAGAGGAGATAGGGGAAGTGCTAAATAAATATCTTTTGGCAGTGTTCGCTACAGAAAATGAAAATGTTGGCGAGGAAGATACTGAGATACTTGCGTCTAGAGTAGTAGAGATTGAGGTTCACAAGGTTTAGGTGATAGAAATACTGGAGAGTGATATAACAGAGAAGTACCCTGGGCCGGATGGGATCTGTCCTAGGATCCTCTGGGTAGCAAGGGAAGAGATTGATGAACCTTTAGCGTCGATCGTCAAATCGTCGTGGTCTACAGGAATAGTGCCTGTGGAATGGAGCATAGCATATGCTGTTCCCGTGTTCAAACAGTGCTGTAGAGACAACCCTGGTAATTACAGACCAGTGAGTCTCACTGCAGTTGTTGGTAACGTGTTGGAAAAGGTTATTATAGATAGGCTTTATGACCATCGAGAAAAGAATAATCTGATCAGGGACAGTCAGCACGGTTTTGTGATGGGTCGGCCTTGCCTAACGAATCTTATTGACTTTTTTGACAAAGTGACCAAACAGGGAGATGACAGTAAACCTGTTGATGTGGTGGATATGGGTTTCAGAAAGTTGGTCGATAAGGTTCCCCACAATAGGCTATTATACAAAATGCGGTGGAATAGAACTGTGGGAGAGATTGCAGCTTTGATCAGCAATTGGCTTGCCAATAGAAAACAGTGTTGTAGTTGATGGAACATGTTCTTCTTGGTGTCCAGGTACTGGCGACGTACCACAAGGGTCGGTGTTAGGTCCACTGCCGTTACATGAGATCTAACCTTGCCAATCAGTCTCCCATGGGGAACATTGTTGAACGCCTAACTGAAGTCCATATAGATCACATTTACTGCTCTGCCCTCATCAATCTTCTTTGTTACTTCTTCAAAACACTCAATCAAATTTGTGAGACATGATTTCCCACGCACAAAGCCATGTTAACTGTCCCGAATCAGTCCTTGTCTTTCCAAATACATGTACATTCTGTTCCTCAGGAATCCCGCCAACAATTGGAGTATTCTTGGCAGATGCAGTTTCATTTAGGGAATGCGAGGTCATATACTTTGTTGGGAAGAATCAAAAGACATGCTACTATTAAAATCGATAGAAACGCAAAAAAAATGTGCAGTGCAGAGGAGTCTCAGTGTTCTTATACATGAAACGAACATATTTATTTCTTGCTGGCAAAAGAAAGCCTTTTCTGATGATCACAATTAAAGAGATGGTTTCCAAAAAAATAGGAAATTTAAGTCACCAGTAGAGTAATCAATTACCAAGATATCCCTCGTAATGTTTTATGGGACATGTGGGTTTTTCCAATGGAACCGAGAGTTTTAGATGGGAAGTTAAGATCACGCATGACTATTGCCATTTTTGTCACACACACACAATATTTTTTCCTTGTATGATTTATTTCGCTTTGTGGTTACCGCGAGTGGGCTTGTAAACTACACATGCTTGTGAGTTCATTCCTCACTGTTCCTCAACTCCAGCCAAACAGACATTACATCCTTATTTCCTGAGTCAAGGTAATCTCTAACCATTGCATAAATGTCATTAAAACTTCGATATTTCACAGGCCTCTGTATATCATCTTACAATATTAATTGATCCTTTACTGTATTGCAGTTGCGCATAAGAGAAAAATAGCATCGAGAATGGTGGACCTCCGTTCACACACCCGTTATTGAAGCGAAAATGCAGATTACTGCCCATAATACGATCGTGGAAGCATGTGCCGAACCCTCAGGAAACACAGAATAAGTGCAGTGCCACAGGGCATGTCAGGGACAGCACCAGAAAGACAACAGAAATGCTGCTATGAGCTCCTATTTTGGATATATTTCTCAATGAGCAATAGAGTGTTACATGTGTTCCATCAGGAGTTACCTCACACAAAGAAGTAACCAGTGCTGCAGACGGTCATATCATCCGAGTTCCAAGCCCTGGAATCAGAGACATTAAATATTCTGTGCATAACTGCAAGGAACAGCTGTCCGAGGCGTTTACAGTCCAGATGAAATTATGAATGCAGCTCTCTAGTTGTCAGCCTCTTTCTCCTATGTCGTGTTTCGTGCAATCGCAGCGTGGAATCTCGTCAACCACGTTTGACCTGCACATGATACGTATTGGGTCTTGTTTTCTCGTGAGTTGTTGTCTCAGTGAGGCTCTCGGTTTCTGTGTTGTCATAAGTCCGAATGTTCGGAGGAGTCTGGATATCGTTTTCCAGAATTTGTTTTTAATACAGGGAACCATGATTTAAAAATTACATCAAAGCATATCCTCGCTGCGAACTTTGTGTGCCATGCATCTGCGAATGAAGGTGTATGGATATTGGTTCTTGGCAAATAATTTGTGTGGGCGTCAGTCTAGCAGTCCCTAGTAGCAATACGTACAAACGGCAAGGGCCACACATTCGACTAGAATAGCACAACAATAATAGGACAGGGCAAGCAGAAGACAGCCAGACAATTCCTGGAAGCAGGGCACTCATCCACGGATTCCATCCGTTGGACCCAATCTGCAATC
>NW_025214436.1:14552-20103 GCF_004010195.1 Chiloscyllium plagiosum | reverse complement strand
CACTGTCATTCCACAGCTACAAACGCTCTCTTTGAAAGGTACATTTTCGTATGAATATCGGGGCAGCAGCAGAATATGGGAACTAAACAGCCTGCGCTGTGTATTCATATTCTGGACAATGTGAGTTGTTCACAGTTTTCCCTAAAAGAGAGTGGACGTCGTTATTCACCGCTGTTGTGAAGCCAGATCCTGCACTAGATCTGCTCCCTCGTTTTTTGTTGTTGTGGCTAAAAGGTGGGCAATCGCAACGTGAAACTTTGTTATATTTCTCTCATTTCCTTCATTACTGTCCTGGTGAGGGAGGCTGGAGATTGGCTCGCTCGATCAGATGGAGGCACCAGCGCACTGTTGACCTAATTTAATCGTGAATATAATTGGTAATATTCACTTTGCATGGTACATTTTTCTGTTTTGTTTTATGTTACTTGAGGACTTTCTGTTACTTGGCAATGCACTAAATCTCCAGAATGTCGGGAAGCTCCGTTTGGAATTGCTTCGGTGCTATTTGTGTGAGCAGTTCTTGACATACACGTGTCGCACTGCCTCAAGACAGAAGTAATGAGTTTGTGTGTCTGATAATGACTCTGCCTTTTGAGTTCTGCACCTGGTCCACGTTAAGAGCTGTCAGTTTTTGGATTCACTGGAGAGTTGAGGGGACAACACGATTTGTGAGGTTTTTTTTAGTCAACGAAATTATTTGATGGAGAACTTGGGAATGTATCAAGGAGAATAGTCATTGTCTGTAAATGTCTGGAAAACATTCCTCTCTGTGTCATTTCAAAGCATTACGCCTCAAGAAAAAATAAAATTCAAACACACTGACTTAGTAACAAACAGCATGCGTTTTTGCAAGTGGTCTATTGAAACTGTTGTCAGGTACTGGAGTGTTACAGCATTGCAAACCTTCCTATCCAACTTGCACTTGCTGAACAGATGACCGTAACTAATCTAAACATATTTGCCAATATTTGTCCCTTATCTGTCCGAACACTTCCTGTCTGTATACCCATTTAGATGCCTTTGAAGTGTTGTGAGTGCACCAAACTCTGCCACTAAATGTGGCAATTTATTGCACACGCACAAAAATGTCTGTATTAAAAACAAGTGTCGCTCACATTCCTTTCAAATTGTACTGCTCTCACATTAAACCTATGCTATCCCGCTTTAAACTCACGTGACTTCTGAAAAAGTGTAGATTGACTATGTTCTCTGCTTGTCTCCCTCATGATTTTGTAAACTTTTCCAAGGACATTCCTCAGGCCTGAAGCTCCAGGGAAAACTGTCGAAGAATATTCAGCTTCTCACGAATTTCCACACCGTGCAAACCTTTCAAATCGTTGGAAGTTTTTTTTTTAATTATGCGAAGGTATTCATAGAAAGTGCCAGGGGAAATTGCCTGAAGTGAAGCGATGCTGAAACATTCGTCTTGACAGGTTTGGCGCTTAGTTATCGTCAGGGAGCGTCGCTGAGTGGTTTCATGTAGGTAAAAACAATGAATACAGATGCTGGAGACCAGATTCAGGATTAGTGGTGCTGAAGAGCGCAGCCGTTCAGGCAGCATCCGAGGTGCAGTAAAATCGACGTTTCGGGCGAAACCCTGTATTCCTGATGAAGGGCTTTCGCCTGAAACGTCGATTTTACTGCTCCTCTGATGCTGCCTGAACTGCTGTGCTCTTCCAGCACCACTAATCCAGAGAGGTTTCATGTGCTGGGTTTAGGGTCCAGTCTATTGCGTCGTGGGTTTGAAACCCAACTTTGCAATAGAACAACAGCAGGCAACCTTTTATGACGGAACTACACAGGTCCTGATATTGTTTTATGGGTGTGTTTGTTACTCCTCGGGTCTCTCACCCTCTCTGCGATAAACACGGGTACATGAGCAACTGATTCTTAAAATAATGAGAACTAGTGCAGTCCATATCCTCTCGAGAAATGTGCGTTTGGATGTGTACACGCATAATTTTGCTGCCAGTTGCTGTGTCTCAAATAGTCAGAGCATTTGGCTGAAATGTTGGTTCTCCTAACCCAAAAAGAGCACAGAGCTGTACATCTCTATGACTCTATGACTCTAAGTACTGAGACCGACCATCTTCGGACAATACAACCACGAGAACTCATCCATGATTGACCCTGAGTCCGCAGTGAGTGAAACGGTCACGTGCAGCAGAATGTGACCCCACTCTCTACAAACCCCCGCTGCCAACAGAAAGGGGCCCCTGCCGTTTCAATCAGCGGCTTCCTGCCCAGACCTGGGACACAGCTCATGGAAACTCCGTCCTCAGGAACGGCTGTTACCGTGTGAAAGGGTTAAAAATTCTATTTCAAATTGGAAATGGCTTCAGAAGATTGTTCCTGTTTTTAAAACATTTTATAATCAGAATTCCTGTCTCGAATATTAGAAGTGGTAAACTTTGTAGGCAGGTAGAACAAAGAAAGTGTTGATTGTGAGGACTCTGTCTCTTCAGCAGATGGGATTCCCCACACTCTAATCGGAAATGATTTGGTTTCCTGAAGTATTTTCCCGATTGATTTGCAGTCTGCCAGATTGTCTGGGAATACTTCGGCGACCTAAGGATCAGGGTCAAAATATGAAAATATTAACAGAGAATCGTAAATCCCGGGGCAAGGCCTAAATGGATTGTAATGGTCTGAAGGAATAAACCTGAGAATTGAAAGACATGAATAATGTTATTTGCAATGGGGAGGAATGAACGAGATTTTTGAAAATTGCCGTGTCAGCTGAATTAAACTCAGTATGAAATGATAAATTAACTAACACCAATCATGTCCTGGCACGCTCAGTCGGTAGAGCTTGAGACCTTTAATCTCAATGGTGTGGGGTCGAGACCCACGCAGGGCGCTGTTGTTTGTTAATAGGTTTGCCGCTCTCCATTAATGTTCCAAGAGCCAATTCGTTCGCTGAGGCAGGTTTTGTTGACACATTTCTTCCTCCGTTTTTGATCATCTCTTGGTTTCTGAGTGAAAAGTGCTGTATTGAATTAACTGAATGAGAATGCTCTGATGGAAACCGAATGGAACTCTCCCTGAAATTTTCCCAATTCACTCGGTAAATGATGCTGTTGTGTACCCATATGGGTTTACGTCATGAACAGCTTATTGTCAGTAACAGAGGTGGGGGTGATGCAGGATAGTGAGGTTTCGAAGTGATTTGTTCGAACAGGGAATTCAAACGTCCACAGAGCAGACATAGCTGATTGGTCCAGGATCACACTTCTCCCTTCTGTTTCAGTACCAACAAAAGAAATTGCGGGAAAATCTCAGCAGTTCTGGTAGAATCTTGGAATGGAAAACCGAGTTAAGTCTTCAAGACCAGTGACACTTATTTCTCCATGTCCATCTCCGTCTACCTTTTTTATTGAATATCTCCTGACTCTCAACTTTATACTCAGTTTATCTTTTATTACTCCGTTTCCAAACATTCTCCCAGCCTCCAAATTTAATAGCAGAACTGTTTCATCTCTCACCTCGCCGAGTTATGAGAGGAGGACTTCGAATTGCACGATTAACTCTGTTTCTATTTCCTTAGATACTGGATGGCCAGAGACCAGAAGGCATCGGAGGACAGTTAGAGCTTTCAGCCCATCTGGTCTGCTGCCATTCGGTCATGACTCATATCGTTCCCAAACCAATTTTCAGCCTTCTATCTGTGACACTTAGCTCTCCTGAATTTAGGATCCAGTCTTTTTTCCAGAGTGGAAATGAAACCGTCCCAACCGTCTCCACATCTGCTGGCAGCTGTTACACCGTATCTGTGTGTGATCGAGCTCAGTTTCAGTCCCACACAGCAAACATCTGTTCTGAGCAATGCAATCCCCGCTGCATGACAGATCGATCGGGTCTCTGACCCCACGGCTTTTCTGCAAGGCAGTAGTTAGCTCCTTCACCACCCACGGCAAGGACCGGTGCTTCAAAATGTGGGGACAAAGAACGATAAGCACAAGAGTTTGTACAGATTCGGTCGAAAGGGATATTGTCAATTTAGTGGAGTCCCTGCTTCAGAGTCTGGGTTTGAATCGCCCAGGCCTGGATAAAATTCCAAGTCAGGAAATGAAGATTTGTTTCTCTTCGTGTGGCTAATCTGAATGAAAACCATTTTCTGCTTCCACAGAGAGCACAGACCCGATTCTGTCAGAAGGAATCCAGTGATTGATTGCATCCAACTGGAATCATAGAATCATAGAGATGTACTGCAGGGAAACAGACCCTTCGTTCAAACCTGTCCATGCTGACCGGAAATCCCAACCCAATTTGGTCCCTCTTTCCAGCACACGGCCCATCTCCCTCCAAACCCTTCCTACTCATATACCATTTAAAATGCCTCTTAAATGTTGCAATTGTACGAGCCTCCACCACATCCTCTGGCAGCCATGGCAGCACATATACGAATAAATTGTCACTGCAAATCCCCTCTAAGGATCTCGCCTTTCTGAGCTGAAACTTTCTCGCTGTTCATTCAATGTCGCTATGTCTAATTCTTGGAACTCCCTCCCTATCGACATCATGGCTGTATCACTGTGTTGAGCACTTCGAGGACGAAGTAAAGTAACTTACCAACTCAATCTCTTGAGTAATTATGGTTGCACAGTGAAGCCTATCCCAAAGAGTGACGTGCATTCTCCAGAACTTCGTTTGGAAAAGCTGCAGTTATCAAGTGGACACCCGAAAGTGATCCGGAACAAGTGTAAAGTTTCGAAGGGAAAGTAGGATAAACTGAAAGTCAATGATGACTGGGATGAATGAGGAAGAAAGTGAGTGAGGATCTTTTGGTACAAGGATCAATGTCAATGCTAATGGTTTTGCCCTTACTGCACACTGTTAACATTCACTCACACACCACTCCTGGTAAATTCACCACAATTACCCTGGTCTCTTGGTATGAGTTTCCCTCTGTGCATATTCACGCGGTAAATCGGCCCAGGGATGATGAACGCATACTGTTTATCCTGTCAGGTGAAAGAGGTGAAGGCATCAGTTTGTAATCAAAGCAAGAAGAGATTGCCTCTTCCTGTACATTTTCAGTGTAGAGTCACCAGCTGTGAACTTATTTCCTGCACAAGCGGACGTTGATATAAATTCTCATCGAGCAGCTTTATTACAGGAAGGTGGTCCAATTAAATGTGATCAAATACTTCATTAAATACCCTTATTGATTTGAAGAACAGTGTCTGTGGTTTCGTCAGTTAAAACATATGGTAATAACCAGGCGTTAATGGTGTCAAATGCTGTCAAATGTTCTGTACATTGAAAGTTCATTGTTTAAACTTCTTGTAAAAGCCGTATTGTTTATCCAACATCGCGAAAGTGACGGCTCAGCATGCTTCTTGTGTTTGAGCTCAGACCGTTGTTATTTCGTGCTACCAAGCCCTACCGCCTGATGTGGACCCATTAATCTATGTTCTATCCTGCTAATTCAACGCAAAGTTCTTTTTACCTGTTCGACAAGGATTTGTCTATCTCTTCTACTATTATCTCCGTCCGCCTTTTCAAGTTTTTTTGGAATAATGAAGAGTCGCAGGAGACACTGCAGACT
>NW_025214436.1:9235-14171 GCF_004010195.1 Chiloscyllium plagiosum | reverse complement strand
ACAGAGAGTGGGAGAATGTAGAAGAGAGTGAGATGGTACAGAGAGACAAAGGGAGGCAAACAGAAATTCTCCATTCACCATGTCTGCTCATCGTCATAAAGGAGAAGAAAAAGGTAACGAAGGCCAGCCTTTCACCAACTCAGGGCAACAGCAACAGCATTACAGCCGATAAAGGAATTTTGCATTTTTACAGATGACGTTTGTCAGCTAATGAGAGATTCTGGTAAGTATGCTGTTTCGCGAAGTGAAATTGACAATTTCCCAGGCAATAAAACAATAAAAAGCATAAGTAGCCTGAATCTGTGATATAAAACATTAAATCTCTTTGTCTCCATAGATGCTGTCAGGCCTGCAGAGTTTCTCTGTCAATTCCTGTTGTTGATTCAGATTTCCAGGATTCGCACTTCTTTGTTTTATGCTAGTCTGAATCCTGTTTGTGACAATACTCGATTAATTGCCAGCTCCACACAACATTCCCTGCTTTGGGAAGGTTGTCAACAACATAAACGGTCAGAGGAAATCCCCCATTGCTACAGCAGTGAGAGCATTGAGTCCTTAACAGTAGACTTCCACGGAAAGTGAAATATGGCGCTGTAAGTTTTCTCAATGAATCCACCTTTACTTTTTTCATTTGTGATCATTTTAGCTGCACATCAGTTTCTTTCTTTCTTCCATTTCTGTCAGCTTGGAAAAGGCCTTTCCGCCCATCTGCAGTGCGGGTCAGTGGACATTCATCTTTTCGAGTCCAGGGGCCACTAATTCTTGGAGGACCTTCTGAACTGCATCTCGGGTGTGGTGGGTGCGAGGCTGTACCACTACATTCACCTGTCTATAGATATCGAAGAAGGGTCTATCTATTCCACACCACGAGGCTTCCTCATCACTCTTCTGAATCGTGGTTATTATTACCCTTGCCCATGGCACCTCCTTCTTTGATAACAGGAAACCGATATCCCGTGTGAGGTGTACCTGTAGCCGTGGTGGATACTACTCAGTGCCAGTAACTGGGTACACAAGGATCTCTGCGTAAGCATTTATTGCCTTATTTATAGTCGTCCTGGTTACCAAACGGGCATGTAAAGGTCAACTTAACATCCTTGCTTAAGATTACCGTCTGCGATTGTATCCCAGACACCCCTGCCTTCACGACTCGTCTTGCCATGCAGCCCCACATTTCTATGAGTCTTCTAATCACTACTTACACTTGTTTGAATCCGGTGTTGTCCAATGTCTCCTCAAGGTCAGCTACACGTTTGCAATGGCTGGCGTGTGTCAACGTGGCTCTTTCGGCGATCTTAACAGCTGTCTGTGTTGGAGGGAGCCCTTGGAACGGTACCAGCCAGCTCTTCGCCTTCATGCTTTTGCTCCTGAAGTCTTTCACCACTATCCAGTCTTCAGGTTCTAGATTGTGCATCTTCCCTTCTGCTGGTTGGGGTAGTGCTGCCCTTCTTTTGATTCTGTATTTGAGACAGAAGTGTGGAGAGTTTTATACCGTAACATAATATCTCGTCCTCACAGTGGTCTGATATCTGTCTTACAATCGGTCTTGGGCCAATTCCTGTATTAGGCCACCTTCCAAACAAAATCACAAAGGTCCTAAGATTTACTCTTCCTCTCCTTCATATACATTAGCACAACTGGAAATGCCTTTGTCCATGTCACCTCTAGTTACTCACAATATTTTGTCAATTTATTTTTAAGGGTAGTTTTCTCTCTTTCCACTGCCCCACCGCTCGCTGGGTGATAGGCAAAATGTTGCGTCACCTTTATTTCCAAGTAAACACTGATCTGCTGTAGGGCAATATTTATAAATGGCTTTCCATTGTCGCTGCTTAGCCTTTCAGGGATGCCCCATCTCGGAATTATTTCAGTTAGCAAAGCCTTGGCTACCGCACTGGCATCCTGTTTAGACGTGGGAGCACTTCCACCCCTTGGGAAAACATCAACTATTACCAGACAATGCCTTTTCCCTTCGCTGGGTGTTAGTTCAATAAAATGCATCTGTAAATGTTCAAAGGGTCTTTGGGATTGTGGGTGTTCTGCCTGATTCATTTGTATTCCCCTCCCCACATTATTAGTGGCACAGAAAACACATTATTCACTTTTTTTTAATGAGTAATGAGTAAATCCCTTTCTGTACCAGCGTGCTGAAATATTATCGTACATCCCCACTTTTGACACATGGTCCTTACCCTGTGTGACTTTGGCATAGAAAGGGAATAAAGATCGTGGTAGACAGGGTTTACCATTGGGGCCACACCACACCCATTCCCTCATTCTGCACCCTGCCAAATATTTGTATTACAAATATTTGACAGACACATGTCACACTGATCACTTGGCGGCTGATTGGCTGCCGTCCTTGCCGCTCAGTCTACATTTTCATTGCCTTGAGAAATTGAATCATACGTTTTCCTGTCGGCTTCACATGTACACACAGTGATTGAATTAGGCAATCGGACTGCTTTCAGGAGGTCAGAGATCAGGCCATGTTATGTGATTGGCTTTCTAGTGGAGGTCAAGAAGCCCTTGTTTTTCCACAGGGATCCAAAATTATGTACAACCCCGAATGCACATCTGCTGTCGATGCAAATATTCACTGTTCTTCCTTCGGCCAATTTACATGCCTCAATCAAGGAAATCCGCTCTGCTGCTTGCGCTGACAGATGAGAAGGAAGTCATCCCGCTTTGACTACCTCGTGGGTAGTTGCTACAACATACCAGGCACTGGCCTATCTCTTTGCTTCTGAATGCTGACCTATCCACAATAAAACGCCGTATCCAGATTCTAAATTGGTGAATCCTACACGTCTGGTCTCGGGCTTCAAACCTAAGAACTTCACCTGTTGTTCCACAAGTTGTAGTTTTACGAGACTAGATGGCAGAGCATCGCACGCCTACCTTTCTCACATTGTTTCTCTGTTGATGCTGCGATTAAGCATTCGCTTCCATACTGCAGAAGCGCTGAGCCCGCATCCACCCCCCCCCCCCCACTCCCCCCGCCCCCCGGTTAAAACAAGAGTCTCCAGACTCCTGTGTAGAGCCTCGTTAATTATGGTGGGGACTCACAGTAATCTTGAAAATGTCAGGTGAAGTATACTATTTGCCTTTGAATGGAAAAGTGAACCAGAATTGACTGTCGGCGTGTAACGGTACACAAACCAAGGCATTTGCTAAATCCACAATAGAGAGCCATTTACATCCGGTGGAATTTGAGCCAATATAATATAGGGGTTGGGAACATTTGGTGTGTGCGGAATAACAGCGTTATTGATAACCGCAGGTCATGAATCAACCTCCATTCCCCCGATTCACCTGGAATGTTTGCCTTTTTGAACGAAAAAAATGGGTGTTCTCACCAGTGATTATTCACGGGGGTTTATCTCTCCAGCCTATAAGAGAGATTCAAAAACTGGAGTAATTCCTTGCACAGCCTCGGGTTTTAACGACTCTTTTGCTTTGCAAGGACGATACTCAGACTTCGGGGTTATTCTTAAGGGTTCGTATGCACCCCACATCGTGTTTGCCTTTTGCCCTGAAATCAGTTGGGACACTTATTAATCTTGGGTCCGAGACATCTAGCATAGGTAAACGCCAGACGACACTCCTGGTGGGGATTACCTGGACTGCCCTGTCTGCCTGAGTTAGCCGATTTAGTATCAGGGAAATTTTGATGCGGTGTCAGGGAAATTATGATGCGGTGAGGCATGACTTAGGATGTGTGGCTTGGAAAAGTAGACTCCAAGGCAAGAGTGTAAATGATATGTGGAGCTTGCTCAAGGAGAAACTATTGAGTGTCCTTGATAATTATGTACCTGTCAGGCAGGGAGGAAAGGGTCATGCGAGGGAGCCGTGGTTTAATAAGGAATTGGAATCCCTTGTTAAATGAAAGAGGGCGGCCTATCTCAAGATGAGACGTGAAGGTTCAATTGGGGCGATTGAGAGTTATAAGGTAGCCAGGAAGGACCTGAAGAGAGAGCTAAAAGCAGCAAGGAGGGGACACGAAAGGTCCTTAGTAGATAGGATTAGGGAAAACCCTAAGGCTTTCTATAGGTATGTTAGGAATAAAAGAATGACTAGGGTAGGAATAGGTCCAGTCAAGGATAGTAGGGGGAAGTTGCGTGTGGAGGCGGAAGAGATTGGGGAGACACTGAATGAATACTTTTCTTCAGTATTCACTCAGGAACAGGGCATTGTTGTCGATGAGAATACTGAGGCACAAATAAGTAGAATGGATGGCTTTGAGGTATGTAGAGAAGAGGTATTGGAAATCCTGGAAAAGGTGAAAATAGATAAGTCCCCTGGGCCTGATGGCATTTATCCTAGGATTCT
This sequence comes from Chiloscyllium plagiosum, assembly GCF_004010195.1. NCBI lineage: Eukaryota > Metazoa > Chordata > Chondrichthyes > Orectolobiformes > Hemiscylliidae > Chiloscyllium > Chiloscyllium plagiosum. Next base: position 9,839 of record NW_025214436.1, on the reverse strand, counting down.
CTGGGAAGCAAGGGAGGAGATTGCAGAGCCACTGGCCTTGATTTTTATGTCCTCTTTGTCTACAGGAGTAGTCCCAGAAGACAGGAGGATAGCAAATGTGGTTCCCTTGTTCAAAAAGGGGAGTAGGGATAACCCTAGTAACTATAGGCCGGTGAGTCTCACTTCCGTTGTGGGCAAAGTCTTAGAGAGAATTGTAAGGGATAGGATTTATGAACATCTGGAAGTGTAGGTCGTGCCTCACAAACCTTATTGAATTCTTTGAAAAGGTGACGAAGGAGGTTGATGAGGGGAAAGCGGTAGATGTGGTATATATGGATTTTAGTAAGGCGTTTGATAAGGTTCCCCAGGGTAGGCTACTGCAGAAAATACGGAGATATGGCATTGAGGATGAGTTGGAGGTTTGGATTAGGAATTGGCTGGATGGAAGAAGACAGAGGGTAGTAGTTGATGGCAAAGTTTCTTCATGGAGTGCCGTCACTAGCGGTGTTCCGCAAGGATCTGTTTTGGGACCATTGCTGTTTGTCATTTTTATAAATGACCTGGAAGAGGGGTTAGAAGGTTGGGTGAGCAAGTTTGCGGATGATACGAAAATCGGAGGAGTTGT
>NW_025214436.1:5534-8462 GCF_004010195.1 Chiloscyllium plagiosum | reverse complement strand
AAACCTCCATTCCCCCGATTCACCTGGAATGTTTGCCTTTTTGAACGAAAAAAATGGGTGTTCTCACCAGTGATTATTCACGGGGGATTATCACTCCAGCCTATAAGAGAGATTCAAAGACTGGAGCAATTCCTTGCACAGCATCTGGTTTTAACGGCTCTTTTGCTTTGCAACGACGATACTCAGACTTCGGGGTTATTCTTAACGGTTCGTATGAGCCCCACATCGTGTTTGCCTTTTGCCCTGAAATCAGTTGGGACCCTTCTTAATCTTGGGTCCGAGACATCTACCATAGGTAAACGCCAGACGACACTCCTTGTGAGGATTACCTGGACTGCCCTGTCTGCTTGAGTTAGCCGATTTAGTATCTTCCTATACGTCCTTATAACTGCATTGAAGCAGATAACCACACCGACCCTGAAGATACAATCTTTCGTTTTTTATGCTTGTCGTACCCATGGTCCCAAATTCTGACACCTGTCGCTGGATGCCTTCGCCAATGATCCGTGAGGAAAAAAGCCTTCCACAAATAAAAAAACAGGGTCTACTTACCGTCACAGATACTTAAAAACGTTTAAAGTGACAGCACATCTGTGATCATTCCAATAAATTTCACACAATAACAACTGATCTGGTTTAACCAATCTCCTGAACCAATCCTTCTCTTATGATTTGTCAGGATCATCGCGGTGTATGTGTGCTGTGCAGTGCAGCGTATCTCCAGCAAGAAAATCGGTGTCAATGGGATTAACATGGCTACTTGCTTCCTGGGTGAGTGAATCGCTCACGGAACCTATCACTCTCTGACATGCATCAGGGGTCGTGATTCGTATTTTCCAGCCTGCACTGTTAAATCTTCTTTTTGTATTACCTGCAAGCCCGTCGGGGTACTGCGCAAATCACCCCAGTCTCACTATGAGATCCCGAGACATCAGATTTAAAGAACAGAATTTCGATAACAGAAATGAGAATTGGAATGTTTCCCATTACTGGTTTCGCACAATAGGGGTGCGGTAAATCTCTCTCGTGTCACGACTCCTGATGCACCCATTAAGTTCAGGAAGCTTCCATTCATCTTTATTTGCGTCGAATCTCTGAACTGCCTTGATTTATGACCTGAATATGTTGCCCTTGTATCTTCCAAAAAAGTAAGAGGTGCACCTTCCACATATAACGTAGATGTAAGCATTGACTTATATGCATCATCGTTGTACTGAAAGTATAGTTCACGCTTTGCAAACTCAGTGCTCAGTGTAGAGGTGGGTCATGTTTCAGTGCCCATAAGGTTCGTCATAGAGATGAGCATAAGCGAGTATTCGTTGCCAAGCATAAAGCAAAGAGGCATACTTGTAACTTTGGGGCTGCCAACCTTCACCTCAGCCTTCCTCCATTAGTCACCCTGCTGCCCAGTCTCCAGGGCCGATTGAGGCTGTCTGGGCGTGCACTGCCTCACTCACTGGTCCATTGCTCTGCAAACAAAGCAGCCGCCAGATTTCCCTCTGCCAGCCCTTCTTTTCACGCAGCACCTCCTTCCAACGGCTGGGCGACCATTTGCATCAGAGGTAGCTGAGCTTTATGTGTTTACTGTGCCATCTTTAATTTCCATTTTTCCTTCTCTTGGGCCAGAAAGTTTTCAGCATGTAACGCGTGGAGTTCCATCAAATTCAGGTTTCCCGTGTCCCAGGTAATACATTGGCAAGACGCCCCATGTAATGGACGCCTGAGAGATTAGATTAGATTACATTACATTACATTACATTACAGTGTGGAAACAGGCCCTTCGGCCTGGGAATAGCTTTCACATATTCCCTTTAAAGTACAATTCGCTTCTTCTTATCAATACTTCAAGGTCAGTGGCCTGAAACATTCGAGTTCCTTTCCAGATTTGGAGCTGTTTTTTTCTAATTCCTTGGCTGTTAATATGGTAATTTGCTGCCCTTGTAATTCCGCTATTAGTTCGGTTTAAATATACACAGATTTTCTTTCTGTCTGCAACACTTGCCCTCTGCAAAGTCAGGCCCTTACTTTTTTGTTTCCCTGTGCTTTTTTTGGTTTCAAAAGAAATGTTAATTTTCCAATGTAATGGACATCACAATATTTTCACAGGTCGGTGCAACATCGAGGGCAGAAGTGCCTGCACTGCACCGTAACGTTCTATGTTGTAAGATACATTTCCTGATGGTTTCCGATGTCTCTCCTCACTGTGGAAACTTCCAGACACATCTTCCAGTGATTTGTCTGCACTTCATTCAATCCAGAAAACTGTAGTTCCTGCTGAGAATGTGATCTCTCTACAATGGAGAGAGGAAAACAGAGTCGGTGACAAAGCTGAGATCACTTAGGTTCTGTCCAGAATCAACAAAAATTACCCCTGTCTTCCAGTGTCCTGTCACTTTAACATTGCATTGTGTATCCAAGCCATCATACCAGTCTCTGGTCTGCTGCAGTTCTTCTTCCAGGCACAGCACAAGCTGGAAGATCGGCAACTCATTTTCTACTGAAAGACCATGCAGCTTTCAGGACCCAACATCGAGTTCAATCATTTTGGATCCTGTCCGCCCTCTTCCACATTTTTCACGCACCCATACATCCCATCAGTTCCGAACACGAATCATTGGACTCGAAGCGTTCACTGCCCTTTCTCATCATAGAGGGACAAGAGCTGCTGATTTTGTTCAGACATTTTGGCATTTCCTCAAAGAAGATTTCTTTTTCCGTTGTAATCGCAAGACTGCAGGAACCGTCTGTTTGCAGGAGGAGAAGTTCACAGGAGATGAAAATAATGCCAAGGGCTGGACCATTCCCATTGTGAAGGTAGATGAGCTAAGCTGGGGCTATGTAACTAAGCACAGAGAAGGCTGAGTGAGAAACTGATTAACATGCACATATTATGAAGAGGATAGATATGTATGACAGGAATAAGGCTTT
>NW_025214436.1:0-2648 GCF_004010195.1 Chiloscyllium plagiosum | reverse complement strand
CCAATTTCTGATCCAAACCGCTAAACCATCCTCAATCCCATGACTCTATATTTTATGCAACAGCCGACAGTGCCTTACTGAAAACCATATCCACCACATCAACCACTTTACTCTCATCCACCTGTTTGCCCACCTTCTCAAAGACCTCAATAAGTTTTGTGAGGCATAACCTGCTATTCATAAAATCTTACTCACTATCCCGAATCAACTTCTTCCTTTTTCGATGATCATAATTCCTATCTCTCATAATCTGTTCCAAAAAGTTAGCTGCAAGAAAGCTAAGGATCACTGTTCTATAATTACCAGCATTGTCTCTACTCCCCTTCGTGAAGAAGGGGACAATATTTGCTAAACTCGGGTCTTCTAGCACTAATGACATAAACACTGACGAAATAAAGATTATAGCCAAACGTTCTGCAATCTCCTCCCACGATTCGCAGAGAATCCTCGGATACATCCCATCAAATCCAGGGGACAAACCTATTTTTAGTCTTTCATGAATTGCTAACAACTCCTCTTTATGAATGTCAATTTTGTTTATTCTCATGGGTTGCATCTCAATACTCTTTTCGACAACATTGTCTTTTTCATTTTTGATATGATAAAAAAAAATCCATTCAGCGTCTCTGCTATCCTTGGACTCCGCTGACAACTTCGTACTTATGTTCTTGACAGGCCATAATCATATCCTAGACATTCTTTTATTCTTGAACTATCAATTGAAAGCTTCAGGATTCTTCCTGCCAGACAAAGACTTCTCATGCCTCCTCTTCGCTCGAAGTAGCTCTCTCTTTCGGCCCTTCCTGGTTAGCTTTTAATTCCCAAGCGTCCTACCTCAGCCTTCATATCTCATGTTTACATACGCCTCCTTCTCCTTCTTCTCAAGAGATTCAACTTGTTTCGTAAACCCAGCTCCCTGTGTCGACCTCATATTCCCTGCATGACGAATACATACTTACCAAGGACATGCCGTAGGTTTTCCCCGAACAAGCTCCATATTTCAGGCGTGCACAACCCTCTAAGTTACTTTCCACAATGCGGTGCATCTCAACTCTTGCCTAATCGCATCATAATGGCCTTTCTCCCCGCGATACCTCATGCTCTGCAATAAATACCTGTTCCTATCCATCACTAAATAAACATAACCGAATTGTGGTCACTATCAACAAAGTGCTCACTTACCTCCAAAGAGAACAGCTGGCTGAGTTCATTACCCATAAGCAAATCCAATGTGGCTTTGCATCTTGTTGGCCTGTCTACATGCTGCGTCAGGAAACCCTACTGCACACATTGGACAAAAACTGACCAATCCGAGGTGCTGAACCGATAACATTTCCAACCAATATTTGGAAAGTTAAAGCTCCCCATAACAACTACCCTGTCACTTTTGTTCCTATCCAGAATCATCTTTGCAATCTTTTCCTCCATTTCTCTAGAACATTTTTGTGGTGACCTCTACATTCCTGATTCTAATCTCAGTCCATTCTAACTCAGCAGATTCAGTCGCGTCCTCACCAATACCCTTTTTGCTACCAAAATACTGTCCTTGTCGAATAATGCCACATCTCCGCCTCTGAAACGACCCTCCTGTTCTGACTGAAAAATCGAAACTGAAGTACAAGGAACAACCATTCTCTTCAGTCCTCCGTTCATGTCTCTGAAATGGCCACAACATCGAAGTCCCAGGTAACAACACATGGCACCTATCCTATCCTAGATGCTTCCGGCGTTGAAGCAAACACACTTCAAGTCACCTTCATCCTTGCCAGTACACTCTTTTAAACCGGAAACGCTATTTATGACAAAACCACTCACAACCACCTGCAAACTGGAGCTACAATTTAGCTTCCCAATCCGCGGCTGAATTCGTTCAAACCCTCATGAAGATCTTTGGCAAATTATCCCCTCAGGGTATTGGTACTCTTCTAGTTCAGGTGAAGTCCATCCTGTTTGTAAAGGTTCATCGACACCAGTATGAGCCCAACCATCCAGGTATCGGAATCTCTCCCTCCTGCACCATCCTTGCAACGACATTTTCAAATGCTCTCTCCCGACACTTCACCTCAGTACGACGTAGAATGGGCAACAAATCATAGAGAACTCCGTTTGTTCTAGATTTAACATGTCGCCCTCGATCACTCAAATTCTGCCATACATCCACATCATTTTTATTACCGATGTTGTTGGTGCATATGTGGACAATGACTTGGGGTTGCCCACCCTCTCCCCTAAGGATCCTGAAAACACGATGCGAGACATCACAAACCCTGGTAGCTGAGAGACAACACAGCAATCATGAGTCTGCCCTATATCCACAGAATCTCAATCTGTTCCCATCGATATGGAGTCCCCAATAACAAATGCTCTCCTGCTCTCTCCCCCACCCTTCTGAGAAAAAGGGGCAAACTCTGTGCCAAAGACCTATACCCAATGGCTTTCCCCTCGTAAGTCATCCCGCCCCAAAATAACAAATATGGTATGCATGTTACTGAGGGGCACGGCCACAGCAGATGCCTGCACTGTCTGCCTGTTAGCGTTTCGGCTCCCGACTGTATCCCATCTATCTATTTCTTGTACCTGAAGTGTTACTGCCTACCTATAACTTCGCTCAATTGCACTCAGACTCCAAATGATCTGACATCAAGCTA
>NW_025214435.1:42088-43755 GCF_004010195.1 Chiloscyllium plagiosum | reverse complement strand
GCCGCTGAACACATAGTCTGTATCTAACCCAGTCATGGAACTGCCCTGAGTGTGTTTGATGTGAACAGGATGGGGGAAGTGGGAGATTTGATCAGTACCTGTCGCCACACTGAACATGGCCTGGGAATGTGAAAAGCTGCAGTGTACAGGGATGTTTACTCTCATCTAACTGTATTCTCTACCTGACCTGGAGATTTAAATGGGTACAGTTTAAATAATGTTTTACTTTGTCTGAACCCTGTACTCCCGCTGCCCGGGACAGTTTGCTGGGAACACTGTTTAACCTCTGCGATATGGATCCTATGAAGACTGATGGGAGACAACGTAAATGGAATTGTCAGGGTTCAATTCCGTCACGTGGATGAGAGAAGGTCTCCAATTGGAATTGTGAGAAAAGTTCATGCCCTTGGGACTGAAGGGTCAGTAACAGAATGAAGACACCATTGACTCAGTGACAGCAGACAAGATAGAGGGGAATGAGAGTTTCAGCTGGAGGCAGGTACAGGTACACACAAAGGAATCTGAGACACCATGTTTATGCACAGAAGGTTTTGGGTGTGCGGAATGATTTGCCAAAGTCTGGTATAGTCACAACATTGTTGCCAGGGTTGGAGAGTTTAAGGTAAGGGAAGAGGCTGAACAGGCTGGGGCTGTTTTCCCTGGAGCGTCGGAGGCTGAGGGGTGACCTTATAGAGGTTGACAAAATTATGAGGAGGATAAATAGATAAAGTCTTTTCCTTGGAGTCGGAGTGTCCAGAACTAGCGGGCATGCGTTTAGGGTGAGAGAGGAAAGATATAAAAGAGACCTAAGGGGCAACAATTTCACCCAGGGGGTGGTACGTAATGAGCTGCCAGAGGAAATGGTGGAGGCTGATACAATTGCAACATTTAAGAGGCATTTGGATGGGTATATGAATAGGAAGGGTTTGGTGGCATATGTGCCGGATACTGGCAGGTGGGGGAAGATTGGGTTGGGACATCTATTCGGCATGGAGGTTTGTATCGCTCACTGATCTAACCTGAACAACTTTGCCTATTTACCCAGTCTGTCAATATCCCTTTGTAATGTCAGGGTCTGTTTCCATGCTGTAAATCTCGATAACTCTATTTAAAAGGCATCTGGATAGGATGCAGACAGGGAGGGTTTGAAGGGGTTAGGGTCAAATGTTGGCAAATATAACTAGATTAATTTCAGTTATCTGGTCAGCAGGGACGAGCTGGAATGGAGGGTCTGTTTCTGTGCTCAGCACCTCCGAAATCCTGATGAAGGACTTTTGCCCGAAACGTCGATTTTCCTGCTCCTCGGATGCTACCTGACCTGCTGTGCTTTTCCAGCAACACTCTGATCTGAGCTCTGAAATGCACTCTTTCAGAGTTCCATCAACCTCATACCATGCACTTGAAGGCACTTCTACTGCCTTCCGAAAATACACAAAGCCAAGACACCAGGATGTCCCATCATATTAGGCAATGGGATCCGATGTGGGAACCTCACTGTCGATGTCAAATGCATCTTGAAAGCCATGAGGCAGGGTACCCCCAGCTTCTGCCACGACAGAACATTGGGACACAGGCAGATTTCAACCTCACACCTTCAAGGCTGAATCTGAGCTGTGGTGGCATCTATTGTTAAAGATTTACCTGAGAATTTAGATATTTTTACATAC
>NW_025214435.1:39427-40498 GCF_004010195.1 Chiloscyllium plagiosum | reverse complement strand
ATTTTGGTAAATATCCTGACAAGGAAAACTGATCATTTTACCGAAAATATAATACAGAAATGTCGAAGTAACCTCGCTCTGCCGATATGAAGCATTAACTCTGTTTCTCTCCACTGTCCTACTGAGTTTTTCTATCAAACCTTGGTTTTGGTTCCGATTTCAAACATCTGCAGTCCTTTGTTTCATGTTATTCTTCACAACGTTTGAGACAAAACCAATGACCTGACGGCTTCAGAAAATCGGTCAGAAATACTGTTAGCAAGATATCTTTGCAGAACGCATCGCCCATTCCCTGACCAGGAATCACCCTTTCCCCCTCAGAAAATGCACCAATTCCTAACCGTGAGATTAAAAGGGAAGGCAACAGAAGCTGTCGCATTTATTCTCAATGAAACCACTTATGCATTTCATTTTGGTTCATTTTCGCTGCACATTAGTTTTTCGTTGTCTTCGAGGTTTTTTTAACACAATAGGAAAATACCATTCGGCCTATCATGCAGTATGGCTCATCAGATAGCCATCTGTTTTCGATCCAGTGTCCAGCTTTGACAGGATACTTTGTGTGTTCTGTTGTTTTCAACGCAAAATTCAGAAAAAGATTATCCCTGCGATCTTAAACGAGATAACAATGGGAGTGAGTTATATACCGTCATACTGAAGTGAAATCCCCTCCAGCAACCCGTTCACATTTTCATCCATAGAGTGAGTCACAGACACACGTGCCCGGAGGTGGGGGGAGGAGGGCAGAGGTTTCGGGATTATACCAGCTCCTTGTGCTTCAGTACCGCTCTCCACCGACTTAAGACCAAGCCCCACCCCGCCCCCTACACCCCACCCACACACACACACACAGAAGTTTCTCCGACAAAAGACAGCTTTAGGCGCAACTAAAGTCAGTTTTACAGACAATGAGAGACGTTGCATTGAGCTGGAATTTAAAATGGACAATTGCCTTACATGCAACTTTCAAATTTGAAAACACACTGATCCAAAGTCTGCAGCTCCTGAAAATCTGTCGCACATTGAGGTGCATTACTACCAAATTCGAGACCCACTGATCCAATCCCTGCA
>NW_025214435.1:34600-39337 GCF_004010195.1 Chiloscyllium plagiosum | reverse complement strand
GCGATTTTTTGATTCACTCCAGTGAAATATCTTTTCATACCTTGCATCATGACCTTTTCCAGTCAAGACCCTGTGCCAGTCCAGAGAGAAACCTCTGTTGGTTTGAATCCCGCGATGGAGAATCAGACGAGATGAACAGCGCCTTTTAGTGGTGGAATCCCTTCAGTGCAATCTCACGCCTCAAAACCTGTTCTGTACATTCCTGCATTGCCTACTGACCAACATCAGATCACCACAGCTCCACTTTCTTTACTTTGAAACCCAAGGCGATCATATGAAGCGTTTGCAAAATTGAAGAGAGAAATGTTGGTGCCGAAGGTGATTATGAAGGGATGGACAGGCACAAGGGTGTGTACAATTCAGGTCGCTTTGGATACTGTCAGCATTACCGGGGGCCCGTGCTGAGGAGTCAAAGTTTGTATCGTCCAGAAATGGATATAGTTCCAATTCAGGGAATGAAGGTTTAATTCTCTTCATGTGAATTGTCTGACTGAAAACGCATTCCTCGTTTCACACAGAAGACATACCGGGATCCCTCCAGAATCAGCCCAGTGATTGCTTGAACCATGTAGAAGGACAATGACAGCGGACAGATACGATAGTGACCCCTTCAAATCTCCCTCCAATCATCTCACCTTCCTGAGTTGGAAATATGTTGTGTTCGTTCAGTGTCTCTGGGTGTAAATCCAGGAACTCCCGCGCTTGCACCATAATGGCTGTACCTCCGTGTGAAGGAGTTCAATGGTTCACAAAAGCAACTCATCTCCTCCATCTCTGGGGGATTTAGGGATGGACAGCGAGTCCTATTCCATTGAGTGATATCTTTATTCCAGGAATGCGTTCCTAAATGTGGTAGGTTCCAATCGGTAGTAAGTTTGGAAGTGGAGCAGGGAAGTGAAATTGACGTGAATGACAATGATGACTGGGAGGCATGAGGCAGGAAGTGAGTCTGCATCTGGTGGCGCAAGGCTCAGTGTCACTGCTAATGGGTTGGCCTTTACTGCAAACTGTTTACATTGGCTCACACACCATTCCTGGTCAATTCATGGCAATGACACTGTTCCTCTTCGTGTGAAATTCCCTCTGTGTGTATACGCCCCAAGAGGATGGAAAATGTTCCCTTTGTCCTGTCAGCTTAAACAGATACAAATATCTGTTTGAAACCAATGCAAGAGAAGATTGCCCTTTTATCTGCCTTTGCATTGAAGAACGATCAATCGTGAAATGTCTGGTTTTGCAAAAGAGGGGTTTGATTGCAAATCACACTGAGTAATATTGATACAGAAATGTATTTCCGAGTTACTGTGGTCATGTGGTTAATGAACTGCACATATGGACGTTGCTTAGTTATTTAAAACCCCTCCTTGGTAAGCAGCTGACCATAGGGTCCAATCGCAGTTGCGCCTGCTTGTTGTATTGAAAGCTCGTAGGTTCACCTTTTATGAAGTGTCGTGTTGCTGATGAAGCGACTCAGCATCCTGTTTGAGTTCGAGCCTCTTATGGTTTGGCAAACCCACTCCTTTTTCCTGGTTTAGTTCCAGCAGTGCATGTTGATCTTCCTAACCAATACGCCAACCTAGAATTTCTTACTGCTGTTCCAAAAGCACTCCTTCTTCTCCTCCACTTTTATTCTCCCTCCTTCATTCCAAGTTTGGTGGGAATAACGAGGTGAGGCAGGAGACACTGCAGAACGGCCGTGGAATGATGTGGTCATGGCACAGAAACCACGAGTGGATCACCCTCATTCTCTGCTGTCGCCATTCATTCATTTTACAGCATCATTAATGTTTCCACGTTCTCCTATAGTTAGTTTATTTTCCTTTGGATAAGAAATGCAACTTTAATTTCGAAAGGGTTACAATATTTTGAGGAAGAAATGGCCCCTTGTATCACATCCATGTGCCAGACGTATTATCCGTAGAATGTGAGCCATGTTGTGCAGTCTCCTGCCAGGTTCCAGAAAACCTCTCAGCAGCTCCATTCTCAAACTATCCCTGAATGTCAGGCTTTTCATAGAGTAGGAATGGGAAATGAGGGATATTGGCAAAAAAAGGTCAAAGAATATGAAAAAGGGTGAGGTAGATACACAGAGATAAAGACAGGAAATTAGAGGCCCATCTGGAGGTAGACACTGAACGAATCAGATCTCGGGTCGACATGGCTGCTAATTTGCAAAAAATAAAAGATTTTGATAACAATCCTCATTCGACAGATAAAACTGACCATTATCCCGGCATTGTGGTCTAGAAATGAAGAACTAATCTGGTTCTGTCATTGTGTATCATTGTCTCTGTTTCTCTCCACAGATGTTGCCAGGACTATTCAGTTTGCACGTCAATTCTTGTTTTTGGTTCAGATTTCCAACATCTGCATCTCTTGGTTTTCTGTTCAACTTTAAAACCGATGTTCTGCCAACTTTGGAAAAGTGGTCAGAAATATTCTTACCACGATTTGTGTGCAGAACAAAGCATGCATTGCTAGAACGAGAATAGAACCCGTGTCACGGCGGCGAGAGCGCCAAATGCTGGCTACTAGACTACAAGGGAAGGCAGAAGGCGCCCTTACATTTATCCAGAAAACTGAATTAGTGACTGTTTGAGAGCATGAGTCAAGCAGTTCATCTGAGGATGTAAATCTTCTCATTCCTGTTGTTGACTGAATGAGCGGTAACCATGCCTTCTGCTTGGAAACTCGAATATGTGAACTGCTCCAAATCATGACTGAGGTTTTCTGGTTTTGGTTCACGCAGGTTTAGAAATGCTCGGGTCCAAATGAGGCGTTTCAGAGCCTACCTTGGGATACATTTGACAGAGATGACATCAGGTAACCAGTGTTCGCTGTGACCCGAGCAAATGAGAGCTTACCTTGTCACTGAACCAGGCTGCCTTCACATGTAAAGCAAATGCGATAGTTTTGGTGCAGAAAGGATCAGTGCTGGTAACTGTACCCTTAAAATGGACGGCGGGAGAAGATCTACAATTCGACTCATATCGTCGACCCAGGAGGAGAGAAATTTAGTTGAGAGTGTGGTGCTGGAAAAGCACATCCGGTCAGGCAGCATCCGAGTAGCAGGAGAACCGCCGTTTGTTTTCGGAGCTTTTCATAATCTCCAGCCCTCACTTTATCCGAGGAGAGAAACTGAACGAAGTTTGACACAGCAATTAATCGGAATGGTATTCCTTTTCACCACGGCAGCAGATGTGGGCTAGCAAATTCAAAGCCAGGTTTGCTGATGAGAATAACCAGCAGGAATGCTCCATTTCCACCAATTTACCTGTCCCAAGGGAACAAAGTTGCTCCTGCCTGGTTTGAACTAGAGATGTTTCGGGTGTGACCCAAATGGAACAACGAGGTCACAACCGAGCCACCGAGCCAGCTGCTCTTTATCCAACACTGACATTTCCGTTCCGAATAGACCAATGTCGGCCAGAGTTATTAGCATGATTAAAAAAAAAGGATATCACGGGAAAATGCTCATGAAATACTGACAAACAGGTTGCCAGGTTTGCCGAGTTTGGAATGTAGGCTGAATAGGCGGGGGCAATTTTCCCTGTAGCGCCGAGACAGAGGAATGTTCATAACTGCACTCTTAAACAGGATGGCCAGCAGGGCTGTAGACATCGCCACATATTCACGGCCACAGCGCAGTGACATTTGAAAAGAAATTCACGCAGCAGTTAATGCAAAACAAGGTTTGCTGATGAGGCTGCAATAAAGCCCCATCGATCACCATCTGGAAAACTGTCGCCCTTAAAGCGGGAACAACAATATTTCTGCTCAGCTCTGAACGAGGCCACTTTCTGCAGAAACTGATGCTTCTACTCTCCAGAAAGGTATCAGGGCCCGCCGACTGCATTCTTCAAAATAGTGATTATCTGTGCTGGAAACATCCACCTATATTCTGAACAAGGAAGAATGTGTATCAAATAAAACCGTACACGGCAATTAATTGGACTTGCATTCCTTTTCACGACAACGGCAGGAATGGGCAGAGACATACAGAGTAAGGTTTACTGACCAGGTCAGAAAGCAATTACCTCCACCTATGTTCACACACAAGCCGAACGTTCTTACTGCCCGGATATTTGAAGGACCGATCCTTCCCATGGGAAGTGAAGGTGATAACTGCTCCCCCGCAGAAACAAGATGGGGCCAGAGACCTGATCCAGCTGTCCCCCAGCGGTGATTGCGTTGTTCAGAACAGATTGGGTTTGCCGTGCGGGACTGAAACTCAGCTTGATCACACAGAGATACGGTGTAACAGCCACCAGTGGAGGGGCTTGGGGCAGATGCAGACCCAATCTGGGAAAAAAGACTGGGTCCTAAATTCAGGGGGAATGAGTGTCACAGGGAGAAGACTGGAGAATGGGATTGAGAGCGATATTAGCCATGATCGAATGGCAGAGCAGACTATGGGCTGAAAGCTCTAACCGTCATCCTATACCTTCCGGTCTCTGGGCATCTGGTATCTAAGAAAATAGAAACAGAGTTAATTGTTCATTTCCAAGTTCTTCGGTCATAAATGGGCAAAGTGAGAGATGGGACAGATCTGCTACAAATTTAAAATCTGTGAAAATGGTTGGAGAGGAAAATAAAATAAAAGAGAAGCTGAGTATAAAGTTGGAAATCAGAAGATAGTCAATAAAAAGGAAGAGTGCACAATCCAGAAGGAGATGGACATGCAAAAAGAAATGTCACGAGTCCCGAAGTCTTAACACTTTTCCTTTCCAAAATGCG
>NW_025214435.1:31822-34496 GCF_004010195.1 Chiloscyllium plagiosum | reverse complement strand
GTTCAGGGAGAGTTCCCTTCGGTTTCCGTCAGAACGGTCTGAATCACTTCATTTTGGTTCAGGACCATTTGACATTGAGCGGTCACTGTCAGACCCCGCCCCCCCAATGAGTAGCCATTCGCGTTCTGTGTCTCTGAGCACTCTGTTTGGTGGACGTTTGGAGTGGAAACTGACGTTTTGAAAGGGACACAATTCATCGTATATTCGGCCGCACTGATAAACTTGTCTCTGGCATTTCCAGGAAAGTGGAGACAGCTTTCACTCAGAAACCGACGTGTGATCAAACACAGTCGGATCGACGTGTCAAAAACGACCCCTGCACTGGGTTGCAATCCTGCAAGTGGAGCAGAGGGCTGGATTTCTTCAAAGGAGTGAAAGAGCCCATCGTGAGGCTTGAACCTACGGCCCTGAGATTAAGCATCTCATGCTGTATCGACTAAAGTAGCTGGGGCTGGCTGACGATTGATTAGTGTCTCATTTCATACTGAGCATATTTCACCTGGCATTGCAATTTGCAAGGATCCAGTTCATTCCTCCCATTCACAAATGTCATCATTCACACTTTCCATTTCTCAGCTAGTATTCCTTCAGAACGTTATTATCTATTTAGCACTTGTCTCTGGATTTAAGATTCAATATAAATATTTTCATATTTTTATCCTCATCTTTCGGTGGCCGGAGTGATTCCCAGTCACTCTGACAGACGGTAAATCAATTAGGAAATTCCCTAAGGAAACCCAATCATTCCTGTTTCGGGTGTAAGGCATCCCACCTGCTGACGAGACAGAGTCCTCACAGTCAGCACTTTCTCTATCCTTCCTGCCAACAACTTTCCCCACTTCTTATTTGCGAGACAGGAGTTTGTTTATGAAACATTCAAAGGACAGGATCAATCTTCTGAAGATGTTCCCAATTTAAAGTGGAATTGTTTTCCCTCTCACACGGGAAGAGCCGTTCCTGGGGAAGGATTTTCCATGTGCTGTGTCCCAGGGCTAAGCAGAAGCCGCTGATTGAAGCTGCAGTAGCCGCTTTCTGTTGGCAGCGGGGCCTTGGAGAGATTGGGGCCACATCCAGCTGCGGATTCAGGTGAGTTCTCGTGGTTGCAGTGTCGGTACATGGTTGGTCTCAATGCTTGAACTGAAATCATTGAGGCTCGGTGCTAAGGGAAGGCTCGAACCACCAAACTTTCAGCCCAACGTGCTGCCTATTTGAGACACAGAAACTGGCACCCAGGTTTCCACATATTCATCGTAAAGCAGATGAGGGGGCTCCGACAGCAAAGGGTCCCACTGTTTTCAGAGTCAGTCTGAATTAGAGGCCTGACTGGCTGCAAACACAACAACGAAAACGTACAGAACCTGCTAATTTCCTCTGCCTGCAGAAGAACAACCGCGATTTTGGTAGCGGTCGGATTCGAACCCACGACTCAATAGAGACTGGAGCTTAAAATCCAGCGCCATAGACCACTCGGCCACGCTACCCTAAGCTTTCAGCATTGCTGTACTTCACGCACTAACAGATCGTGCATTCAGTAACGAATGTGGTGCAATTTAGAAAGAATTTGAAAGGGTTTGCAAGGTTTGCACTGTTTGGACAACAGCACGAAGCTGAATAGACTTCGACAGTTTTCCCTGGTGAATCAGGGCTGAGGAATGGCCTTCCAGAATTTTATAAAGTTATGAGGCAGACGGTCAGAGAAAAGAGTCAGGGAGTAATTTTTACATAAATTCATACAGTTTTTGAGCTCAAGATTTCTACATGAATGCATGCAGTTTTTGAGCAAAGTATAATGTAACTCTGCAAGTACAAATTCACCCACAAAATATATGTGTGAATGTGGGTCTTTGTCTGTCTATGTGTGTGTATCTGTCTGGGGTGGGGGTTGTGAGTGTGAGAAAGTGTGTATGTGTGTGTCTGTGTGAGTAGTGAGTGCAGAGTGTCTTACGTCTGTGACGGAGTGCATGTGTGAGTGTGGGAGTGTGTGTGTCTATAAAGCTGTGCGTGGGTGTCTGTGTGCGCGTCTGTGTGTACCTGTGTCCGTGTGTGTGTGTGTGTGTGTAGTGCAATGGTGATCACTGTAATGTGACATGAACCCAAGGTCCCGGTTGAGGCCCTCCCGATGGGTACCGAACTTAGCTATCAGCCTCTGCTCAGCCATTTTTCTCTTCTGCCTGTCCCGAAGTCCACCTTGGAGGATGGTCACCCGAAGGTCCAAGGCTGAATGTCCTCGAGCGCTAAAGTATTCCCCAACTGGGAGGGAACCCTCCTGTTGTGCGGTGCTCATTCATCTGTTGTCATAGCCTTTGCTCGGTTTCCCCAATGTACAATGCCTCGGAGCATTCTTGCCTGCAACCTATAAGATAGACAAAGTTGGCTGAGTCACATGATTACCTGCCAGGCAAAAGGTGGGAGGTGATCCAATGCGTAATAGTGGTATCCATGTCCACAATCAGACACGTCTTGCCGCATGAATTTATGTAAAACTCCATTATCTCATTTTTTAGATTAGAATCAATCTAAACATCATGGCATAGACAGAGAACACAGGGGTGGATTCTGGATCAGCGGTGCTGGAAGAGCACAGCAGTTCAGGCAGCATCCAAGGAGCAGCAAAATCGACGTTTCGGGCAAAAACCCTTCATCAGGATTAAAGGCAGTGAGACTGAAGAGCGGA
>NW_025214435.1:25868-31557 GCF_004010195.1 Chiloscyllium plagiosum | reverse complement strand
TGCCAGGAGGGGGGGGGGGCGTGGAACTGACCAGGTAGTCACGAAGGGAACGGTCTTTGCAGAAGGCGGAAAGAGGTGGTGAGGGAAATATATCCATGGTGGTGGGGTCTTTTTCGAGTTGGCGGAAATGTCGGCGGATGATTTGGTTTATGTGAAGGTTGGTAAAGTGGAAGGTGAACACCAGGGGTGTTCTGTCCTTGTTACGGTTGGAGGGGTGGGATCTGAGGGCGGAGGTGCGGAATGTAGACGAGATGCGTTGGGGGGCATCTTTAACCACGTGGGAAGGGAAATTGCGGTCTCTGAAGAAGGAGGCCATCTGGGGTGTTCTATGGTGGGACTGGTCCTTCTGGGAGCAGATACAGTGGAGGCGGAGGAATTGGGAATACGGGATGGCATTTTTGCAAGAGGTAGGGTGGGAAGAGGTGTAATCCAGGCAGCTATGGGAGTCGGTGGGTTTTTAAAAAATGTCAGTGTCAAGACGGTCGTCATTAATGGAGATGGAGAGGTCCAGGAAGGGGAGGGAGGTGTCAGAGATGGTCCAGGTAAATTTAAGGCCAGGCTGGAATGTGTTGGTGAAGTTGATGAATTGCTCAACCTCCTCACAGGAGCACATTTTCAGGCCCCGACTCTGTGCGAGATGGTTAATAAAATATAACCTGGAGATGTAGACACTCCTCATTTTAAGGCATTGACTGTGTGGTGGCTGGTTAAAACTTTTATAACCAGGATATTTACAGTTTCCACAGTTTGGGGCACTGACTCTGGGCCTGCTGGTTAAATGAATAGATATAACCAGGAGATTTAGAACCTGTTCAGTTTACGGCATTGACACTGTGCCTTCTGGTTAAATATATAAAACCAGTATATTTAGATCTCCTCAGTTTTGGGCACTCTCTCAGTTCTGGCTGATTATATATATATATATATATATATATATATATATATATATATCCAGGAGATTTAGAGTCTACTCAGGTTAGGGCACAGGCTCGGTGCTGGCTGTTTAAATATATATAACCAGGAGACTGAGAGTCTCCAAAGTTTATGGCACTGACTGTGGGGTGGGGGCTTAAATAAACACATATAACTAGGATATTAACAGTCTCCCAGGTTTAGGGTTCAGATTATGTGCTGGATGGATTAATTATATATATATAGAGCCGGGAGATTTCGAGTCTCCTCTGTTTTGGTCACTGCCGTTTTGCTGTCTGTTTAAATACATATATCCAGGATATTTAGAGTCTCCTCAGTTTCGAGCACTGACTCAGGGCTGGCTGGGTCAATATACATAACCAGGAGATGTAGAGAATCCTCACTTTAGGTCACTGTCTCTGTGCTGGCTGGTTAAATATCTGCATGTAACGAGGAGATTTAAATTCTGTTCAATTTTGGGCACTGACTCTGTGCTGGCTGGTTAAATGTATATAGCCAGGAGTGTTAGAGTCTCCTCAGTTTGTGATACTGACTCTGGGCTGGCTGGTTAAACAAATAGCTATAACCACGAAATTTTGTGTCTGTTCAGTTTAGGGCAATTGCTCTGTGCCTACTGTTTAAATATATATAATCAGGATATTTAGGGTTTTCCCAGTTTTGGGCACTGGCTCTCAACTCTATGATTAAATAAACATATATAATGAGGAGATTCAGAATCTCCTCAGTTAATGCTCTGATTGCGGGCTGGCGGATTAAATAACTAGATATAACCAGATTTAGAGTCGCCTCAGTTTCCGGTTCAGACTATGTGCTGAATTTATAAACACACATAAATTACCAGGAGATTTAAAGTCTCCTCAGTTAAGGGCACTGACTCTGTGCCATCGGTTTAAATATATATATAACCTGGAAATTTATAGTCTCCTCAGTTTGAGCACTGACTCTGTGTTAGCTGGTTAAACATATATATATATACAACCTGGAGATTTAGAGTCTCCTCTGGTGAGAAAACTGACTCTGTGCTGTCTGTTTAAATATATATAACCATGAGATTCAGATTCTCCTCAGTCAAGGCAGAGACTCTGTGCACTGTGGTTAAATAAACATGCATATCCAGGAGATTTAAATTCTCCACACGTTAGGGCACTGACATTGTGCTGTTTGGTTACATAAATATATATAATCAGGAGATTTAGGATCTCCTCAGTTTAGGCACTGACTCTGTGCTGACTGGTTTAATATATATAACCAGGGGATTTAGTGTCTGCTCATTTTCGGGCTCTGACTCTGTGCTGGCTTGTTTAATACATATATAACCAGGAGATTTAGTGTCTGCCCATTTTCGGGCACTGACTCTGTGCTGTGTATTAAAATATACATACCCAGGAGATTTAGAGTCTACTCAGTTATGGGCACAGCCAGCACATTTTCTGAACCCTAAAATGAGGAGACTCTAAATGTCCTGGTTACATATATTTATTTAACCAGCCAACACAGAATCAGCATTGACTTTATGCTGGCTGACTAATTTTAAAACAACAGGAGATTTAGAGTGTCCTCAGTAAAGGACACTGTCTGTGTGCTGTCTGTTTAAATATATATAACCAGAAATTTAGAGTCTCCTCATTTTAGGGCACTGACTCTGTGCTGGCTGTTTGATTATCAGGAGATTTAGAGTCTCCTCATTTCAAGGAACTGACTCTGTGCTGTCTGTTTAAATGTATATAACCAGGCGATTTAGCGTCTCCGCAGTTAAGGCACTGACTCTGTGCTGGCTGGTTAATTATATATAACCAGGAGATTTAGAGTCTCGGGCACTGACTTTCTCCTGGTTTATATATATATATATATGTATTAATTCATCCATCTCATAGTCTGAGCCCTAAACTGAGGTGACTCTAAATCTCCTGGTTATATATTTATTTAACCCACCAGTTTCAGTTAGTGCCTGAAACTAAGGAGACTCTAAATATCCTGGTTATATGTTTTTACTTAACCAGCCAGCCCAGAGTCAGTGCCCTACAATAAGCGACATCTAAATCTCCTGGTTATGTATATTTATTTAGTCAGCCACGCAGTCAGTGCCCCAAAATGAGGAGACTCAATCTCCTGGTTGTATATATTTTGTAGAAGACGTTTGTTTTGTCCATGTGATGTACTGAGTCTTTTCATTTTGTTAGTTTTTGTTTGAGAGTGTTGTTGGGTTTGCGTGCTACTAGGATTCCGAGGGGTGTTAGTAGTCTGACTGTCATTTCTGAAACTTCTTTGATGTATGGTAAGGTGGTTAGGGTTTCTGGCTGTGTTTGGTCTGCTTGTCGTGGCTTCTTCTTGAGGAATCTGCGCAATATTTCTTTGGGTATCCGTTCTTCTTGAATACGCTGTATAGGTGGTTCTCCTCTGTTTTCCGAAGTTCGTCTGTGCTGCAGTGTGTGGTGGCTCGTTGGAATAGTGTTCTGATACAGCTTTGTTTGTGTGTGTTGGGATGGTTGCTGGTGTCGTCAAGTATTTGGTCTGTGTTTGTCAGTTTTCTGTATATGCAGGTTTGTAGTTCTCCGTTGTCCATACCTGGACGTCACAGTCGAAAGAAAAGTCTCCTCAGTTTAGCGCACTGACTGTGTGGTGGCTGGTTAAATAAATGGATACATCCAGGAGATTTGGGGTCAGTTCAACTTAGGCCATTGACTCTGTGCTGGCTGGTTAAAGATATAGAACCAGTGGATTTGGAGTCTGCTCATGTTAGGGCACTGGTTCTATGCTGGCTGATTAAATAAATATACATAACCAGGAGATTTAAAGCCTGCTCATTCTTGGGCACTGACTCCCTGCTGGCTGGTAAAATAAATATATAGAACCAGGAGATTTAGATTCTCCTCTGTTTGAGGCACTGAATCTTTGCTGGCTAGTTAAATAAATATATATAACCAGGAGATTCAGAATCTCCTCAGTCTAGGGCATTGACTCTGTGCTGCATGGCTAAATAAACATGCATATCCAAGAAATTTAAATTCTCCACAGTTTAGGGCACTGACTCTGTGCTGGCTGGTCTAATATATATAACCAGAAGACTTCGAGTCTGCTCATTCTAGGGCACTGACTCTGTGCTGTGTATTTAAGCATACGTAATCAGGAGATTTAGACTCTATTCAGTTATGGGCACTGACTTTGTTCTGTCTGTTTAATACATTTAATGAGCTGGTTAATTAAATATAACCATGAGGTTTAGAGTCTCCAAAGCTTAGGGCACTGACTATGGGCTGGCGGGTTAAATACATTTATATAACTAGGTGATTTACAGTTTCCTCAGTTTAGTGCTCAGACTGTGTGTTGTATAGATAAATGCCTGGCGATTTAGAATCTCCTCAGTTCAGGGCATTGACTCTGTGCTGCTCTTTAAATATATCCAACCAGGAGATTCCGAGTCTCCTCAGTTTAGGGCACTGACTCTGTGTTAGCTGGTTAAACATATATATACAACCTGGAGATTTAGAGTCTCCTCTGGTGAGGGCACTGACTGTGTTGGCTGATTAAATATATACAAACAGGAGATTTAGAGTCTCCTCATTTTGGGGCACTGACTCTGTTCTGGCTGACTAAATAACTATACATAACCAGGAGATTTAGAGACTGCTTATTGTCGGGCACTGACTCTGGACTGGCTGGTTAAGTAAAAACAGATAACTAGGATATTTAGAGTTTCCTTAGTTTCAGGCACTGACTGGGGCTGGCGGGTTAAATAAATATATAATCAGGAGATTTAGAGTCACCTCAGTTTAGGGCTCAGACTATGTGATGGATGAATAAATACATATATATATATATAACCAAGAGAAAGTCAGTGCCCGATACTATGGAGACTCTATATCTCCTGGTTAAATATAATTAACCAGACAGCAAAGAGTCAGTGCCTTAACTGAGGAGACTCTAAATCGCCTGGTTATATATATTTAAACAAACAGCACTCAGTCAGTTCCTTGAAATGAGGAGACTCTAAATCTCCTGGTAATTTATATGTATTTATCCATCCAGCACGTAGTCTGAGCCCTAAACTGAGGACACTCTAAATCTCCTGTTGTTTTGAAATTAGTCAGCCAGCATAAAGTCAGTGCTGACTCTGTCTTGGCTGGTTAAATAAATATATGTAACCAGGATATTTAGAGTCTCCTCAGTTTGGGGCACTGACTCTGAACTGACTGGGTAAATCGATATATAACCAGGAGATATAGAGTCTGCTTATTTTAGGGTTCAGAAAATGTGCTGGCTGTGCCCATAACTGAGTAGAGGCTAACTCTCCTGGTTATGTATATTTAAATACACAGCACAGAGTCAGTGCCCGAAAATGACCAGACTCTAAATCACCTGGTTATATGTATTAAACAAGCCAGCACAGAGTCAGTGCCCTAAACTGTGGAGAATTTAAATCACCTGGACGTACATGTTTATTTAACCATCCGGCACAGAGTCAGTGCTCTAAACTGAGGAGAATCAGAATCTCGTAGTTTTACATATTTATTTAACTAGGCAGTAGAAAGTCAGTTCCCTGAACTGAGGAGCCTGTAAATCACCTAGTTATATCTATTTTTTTAAGAATCCATCCCAGAGTCAGTGCCCCAAACTGAGGAGAGTCTAAATATCCTGGTTGTACAAATTTGAACCAGACACCACACAGTCAGTGCCCTAAACTGAGGAGACCCAAAACGTCCTGGTTATATACAATTAACCAGCCAGCACAGTCAGTGCCCCAAACTGAAGAGACTCT
>NW_025214435.1:0-2205 GCF_004010195.1 Chiloscyllium plagiosum | reverse complement strand
CCTCCCCCCACCTTGTCTCAGTCAAATCCCTCGAACTCAGCACCGCCTTCCTAACCTGCAATCTTCTTCCTGACCTCTCTGCCCCCACCTCACTCCAGCCTATCACCCTCACCTTGACCTCCCTCCACCTATCGCATTTCCAAAGCCCCTCCCCCATCTCCCTCCTCCCTACCTTTTATCTTAGCCTGCTGGACATACTTTCCTCATTCCTGAAGAAGGGCTTATGCCCGAAACGTCAATTCACCTGTTCCTTGGATGCTGCCTGACCTGCTGCGCTTTTCCAGCAACACATTTTCAGCATTGCACAAACCTCCCTCTCTGCCTTCCACCAGTACACTTGGCTGCAGATCCGGCAGTGACCACTGTTCCTGGTGGCGCTGCCGGGCCTGGCGAGCTGTTAACCCTTCGATTGGCCAGTAACTCTGAGAGGCGGGAGATCTTGCCTTGGATTGGGCAGAAGTCAAAACCTGCGTTGACACATTGCCAGATGATTGGATAGTATGTTTGTTGTTTCTGGGACAGAGGAGGGAGGGGTCTCACCTTTATCCTTTGAGCTAGTGGGTAGACCATCACCTCAATGTTAGAAAGGTAGTCTAAGTTGAATAACGAAACATTAGATTCTGGTAGTTTTCAGCAGCCCATAATGAGAGACAAATCAAATTCCAACTTGAGGTTTTGTTCAGGGTGTAATATTACTGTGCATTTAAACCTTTTTTATTGTCATGCCAATGGTGTTTCAGGGTTCACTGCTAGAGTTCTATTGAATACTGCAACACGGGATGTCAAACTGCAGACTTTTGACTTAAGTGCCAGTAACTCCTGTGCTATTCCAGGACGGCCCGAAAGAGATTTGGCAAACTGCTGCGCCTCAGGATTAATGAAGAGGTTATACCCTGGCAAGCATTCCTCAGTTTTTATTAGTCTACAGGTCTCCTGAGCTTGGCGTGTGCTGAATCCAAGAGTAAAAGATGGGTTTTCGGTGATGTCTGCCAAATATAAAACTCCATTGGTAGATAGATTGGGAGTTTGTGAAACGTTACAGTTTTCCAACAGCCCAATTGGGGCCAAGGAGGATTCCTACTAGCATCTGAACTTTCCTCCATATGAATGATTATTAACACAAGTGTTTGCAAGATATCTGACATAATGAACTGTAATTGTTCTTATTTTTCCTTCTGGTGGGAGGACATTCCGAATCAGCAAGACCTCAATCAGCGAGGAGACGGTTGAGTAATTCATTTTCAAGAAACCTAGACTGTCAACCAGGGGCCCATAATTAATGTTTCTGCCTTGTTTTCTTCGGCTTGAGAGCTGAAGGCTCTTAAGCAGAAAACGATTTTGACCAAGATTTACAGAGCTTCTTCAATACAAGCTGCACCGAAGCAAACACAAAACACAGGGGAGGGCTGGACACACCGCCCCCCCCACCCCCTGCCGATGACCCTTGCCCCAATCTGAGCACAAAGGGCTCCCCATGGTGGGATGAGGCTTATCAGTAGTGCAAACACGCCACAGAGCCAGTTAGTGACTCTAACCCCTTCGAGGGGAGGAATGGATAGAAAATATTCTGTCGTCAAGATGCTTTGTTTTCCAAAGAAAAGTGTACTTTATTGATAAGATTTAGAGGAGGACAACAAATGAATGGTCAAAGTTGACGTCACATAAGGTTGAAACCGAAACAGTTTCATCCAAGACTGTCTAGTGGTCACTGTGCTCACAATGACAGTTAATTTTAACAATATTTATTGCATGTCAAACATAGATCACGATCTGCGTTCCTCAGGCTGAATGGCCCGAGACATTGGCCTGCCCTGGCATATTCCAGAGGCACCAGGAGGGGATTGGAAAAAAATAGAAACGTAGAAAAGAGGAGCAAGATGAGGCCATTCGGCCCTTCGAGCCCTTCGATCATGGCTGATTGTCCAACTCAGTCCAACTTTTATCTTAGCCTGCTGGACCAACTTCCCTCATTCCTGAAGAAGGGCTAATGCCCGAAACGTGCTGCGCTTTTCCAGCAACACATTTCCATCTCTGATCTCCAGCATCTGCAGACCTCACTTTCTGTCCAACTCAGTAGCCTAGTCCTGCTTTCTTCCCATAGCCTCTGATCCCATTCGCCCCCAAGTGCTTTACCTAGCTGCCTTTTGAATGCATTCAATGTTTTGGCATCAACTACTTCCTGTGGTAATGGATTCCACAGGCTCA
>NW_025214434.1:43328-43671 GCF_004010195.1 Chiloscyllium plagiosum | reverse complement strand
TATTGTTGATCCAAAAGACAGTTATGATTAAGATTATTTCTTGTGTATATATAAATGCTCCAACAAATTTTATGTGCAGATAATAAAGAAATATAGAATTGGATAATCAAAGATCATTGAGGAGTAAGTGAGGTCTGCAGATGCTGGAGATCAGAGCTGAAAATGTGTTGCTGGAACAGCGCAGCAGGTCAGGCAGCATCCAGGGAACAAGAGAATCGACGTTTCGGGCATAAGCCCTTTTTCAGGAATGAGGAAAGTGTGTCCAGCAGGCTAAGATAAAAGGTAGGGAGGAGGGACTTGGGGGAGGGGCATTGGAAATGCAATAGGTGGAAAGAGGTCAAGG
>NW_025214434.1:35007-42760 GCF_004010195.1 Chiloscyllium plagiosum | reverse complement strand
GGTGGGGGGCATCGTCGACCACGTCGGGGGGGGAAATTGCGGTCCTTGAAGAAGGAGGCCATCTGGGTTGTGCGGTTTTGGTACTGGTCCTCCTGGGAGCAGATGCGGCGGAGTCGAAGGAATTGGGAGAATGGGATGGCGTTTTTACAGGGGGCAGGGTGGGGGGGAGGTGTAGTCCAGGTAGCTGTGTAGCTGTAGTAGATGTCCGTGTTGATTCGGTCGCCTGAGATAGAAATAGAAAGGTCGAGAAAGGGGAGGGAGGAATCTGAGACTGTCCAGGTAAGATCATTACCAAATATGTTCTCCAATTTTGCAACCCAGAATATCACTTGCTATTGTTCTCAGTGACAGCTGCTACAGAATTTTATTGGGCTTCGTAGTGGTAATTTGCTTTTATCTGACTGTTTCAGCATGATAACTTCAATCGAGTGTTTCTAAGCAGGCTATATATTGACATTCTTTTACTAATCAGATTGAAGAATCTTCACTGAAGTAAGCATAGTGGAAGTCAAGCAATATAAATTATATTTCACTTTATTTGTGTAGAACACAAAATAATGGTTGGGAAATACAGATGAGATTAATAATGATAGCTAAGAGACAGGACTTAAAGTTTTAAAAGGAAAAATTAATTTGCCAAAAGTTTTCTAATGCACTGCTCTTCTGAAATGAGACTATACACTGAGGATCTGTTTCCATGCTGTATGACTCTTCAGTCCAACTTGACCGTACCAACCAGACATCCCAATCTGACCTCGTACCATTTGCCAGCATTTGGCCCATATCCCTCTTAAACCTTTCCTATTCATATATCCATCCAGATGCCTTTTAAATGTTGTAGTTGTACCCACCATTACCACTTCCTCTGGCAGCTAATTCCATACATGCACCAACTATATGAAAATGTTACCCATCAGATCCTTGTTTTTGCATCATTTCCGCCCCCCCCCCCCCCCCCCCCGCCTCACCTAAAACCTATGTCCTCTAATTTTAGACTCTTCCACCCAAGGAAAAAAACCTTGATATTCACCCTAATCGTCCCCCTGATTTTATAAACCTCTATAAAGTCACCCTTCAGCCTCCAACACTCTGGGTAGGTGTAGGGGGAGAAAAGCACGGTAGGGTAAAGAGACACAATCTTTTCCTTGGGGTGGGGGAGTCACAAACTAGAGGGTATAGGTTTAGGATGAGAGAAGAAAGATATAAAACAGAAAGATATAAGGGGCAACGTTTTCACGAAGGTGGGGGGGGGGGGCTGCATGTATAGAATGAATTACCAGAGGAAATGGTGGAGGCTGGTACAATTCCAACATTTAAAAGGTTTTTCGAATGGTATACGAATAGGAAGTGTTTAGAGGAATATGGCCAAGTGCTGCCAAATGGGACTAGATTAGTTTAGGATATCTGGTTGCCGTGGATGAGTTGGACTGAAGGGTTTGTTTTCATGCTGTATGTCTCTCTGACTGTTGAACCTCTCCCGAAAGTCAAACCCTCCAGTCCTGGCAACATCCTTGTAATTTTTTTCTGAACACTGTCAAGTTTTAAAGCATCCTTCCTGGAGAAGGGCAAACAAAATTTTGAGCAGTATTCCAAAAAGCGGCCTCACCAATGTCCTATACAGCCACATGACATCCCAACTGCTATATTCAAATATTGTAAATTGATGCTTGCAGGATCAGAGAGATTGTCCATCAGTAATTGTCACATCACACCATTTAAAAGTTCTGCTGTTCCTGATTTACTTTCCTAATCAACCTGTTCAGAGGTGTTACTTCACATCCCTGGAGTGGGTGAGATTTGAACCCAGGTGTCTTGGTTCAGGGGAGGGACACTACCCCTTTGCCACAGGAGGGCACCTCCCCTGTTTGTGTATCAACCAACCTTGATTTATTTCAGCTGTTTTTAGTTCAGAAATATAGGGGAACCTCGATTATCCGAACGTGATGGGTGGGCACTATTTTGTTCAGATAATCAATTATTCGGTTAATTGATTAAATGCCTTTCCTCTGGGGGTTGGAGTTTTTAAAAGTCTGCTCCCTGCTCAGGAGACTGCAGAAACGCACAGTGCGTGAGCCCCGCCCCCCACTTTCAACCCCGTGCAACACTGCCCCCCGCTCCTAACACTGTGCAACACTGCCCCCAACATCTCACTGCCGCTTCCAACACCGCCCCAGCCCTGAACCCCATCCAACACTGCCCCCTGTCTGCCCCCTAACCCCGTACGCACCCGTCCCCCTCTCCGGGGTTGCTGGACTGTTCACCAACAACAAGAGTGCTGCAGTTGCCTCTGTGGGGTAAGTCTCCAGATAGCGCACATGCAGCCACAGCGCCACACACAACTTTTTACTGCAGCATTTTGACAGGTTCCACCTTTGCCCTATACAGAACAATGTTGGAGAGATTATCTAGGGCTTGGGGGGGGGGGGGGGGGGG
The DNA here is from genome assembly GCF_004010195.1 of Chiloscyllium plagiosum. Lineage (NCBI taxonomy): Eukaryota > Metazoa > Chordata > Chondrichthyes > Orectolobiformes > Hemiscylliidae > Chiloscyllium > Chiloscyllium plagiosum. The sequence continues at coordinate 40,327 of NW_025214434.1, read as the reverse complement.
GGAAGGCGGCGGTGGCTCCGGCGGCCCCTTGTCCTGCCGCCGAGGCGGGCCCACAAGGGCCGCGGCTCTCTTGGTATTTTGGTTCAAATCGGCGAACCGTGATTCGAAAGCGACGCTAACGGCTCCGGGTTTCTGGCCCGGCCTCCGGTCGGCGGGCGGGGTACGTACGGGCTTCGGTCGCCTTCCTCCGCACAGTCCACAATCTTCCCTCGTTAACTCTCCCTCTCCCTCCCTGTCCGAGTGCCCGTGTGGTGCCGGGCTGTCAAATAACTGAGTAGTAACTAACTCGTGCCGAATGCGGGCTGCGCTAGGCCTTGTGCTGGCAGATAATGTAAATTTATTAAAACACCCCCGGCAGTTTTTCCCTCGCACACACGCTCGATCGGAGCTGTTCTCGTTTACGTCGCTTATTTTTGTGTGTGTGTGTAAACTGTTTTTGGGGGGTGTCCAGAGGATGTCGCCTCTGTTATTTCCTCGTTGCTTTTTTTTCTCTCCCTCTCTGCGTTTGATTTTTTTTAATATGAGCATCTTCGCCGCGAAGATACGACTTGAGTTTTTGTGCGCGGCGTGTGGAGAGCGTGGGCTGTTTTGATGCTTATTCGAACATTGTCTCTTTTGTACATGGAGTCAGTGATGGGCCTGGTTTGAAGAGCTCGAGCCTGTTTAATTGTAAACATTACAGGCGTACGGAGCTTGAAGTTATCTTCGTACTTTTGTTTTCAGTCTAGTGACAAAGTTCATTGGAGTTTATCTCCTTGCTTTAACTTTTCAAAACACACTCTAACGTGTGGATTGAAACTACCTCGAGTGTAAGAGAAAAACAACACTCCCAAAGTGAGATAACTGAAACGATTGTAAACCAGCCATTAAATGCATCGCAAACTGTGGGATTAGGTGAATTACCCAATGCTGGGAACGCACATCCAGTTAAAATCTCCACAGTATATTTCCAAGCAATGAATTTTGCCTGGTAAATGAACACCACTGTTTGTTGTTTTTGATGCTCTTAACATATGGGTTACTGAAATGATTTCTGAGTTTGTAACTCATTCCGTGGTGTGGGCATTGCTGGTAAGGCCCCGAATGAGCTGTGTTTTATGTGGTGTAGGTATGAACAAAGTGCCATTTGGAGATCAAGGATTTAGATCACTTGATGTAAAAATATATACAGTATGGTGTGTTGCTTTGGATGAGTTGGAACCTTGGTGTTGCTGCAAATCTACTGTTCTTTGAGATGGTGCGGACTGTGGATTTGCAAGTTAAGTCAAAGGCAGCTCGATTAGTTGCTCTGGTGTGTCTTGTATGTGAAACTCATGGCTACATCTGAGGATCAGTGGTGGATGGGCTGATTTGTTCAGCAAAATATTGAGCTACATGTTGGAAGCAATAGGGAGTCAGGGTGAGTGTTTCATGCTGCAGGCGCTCAGCCTTTGAACTGCCATTTATATGGCTAGTCTGATATGGAAATAAAAGTTAGCCTTTTAGTTGTTTTTCCTTTTTGGTGTTATGCTTTGCTTGTAGAACATGTTACCAAAAACATTGTTGAGATATAGGTATACCTGCCAGTTTGTTGTATGCATTTTGGCTGATATGAATACCCTGTGTTCATGGAAGCAGATTGTCTCACAAGCTAATACAATGGGCACCACATGCCAGGACAAACTGTATAGCATGCTGTGCATGTCTAACTTTGCTCTGTAGTGCAGGGAAAAGCAGGTTTGTGCCTGTAATTCTCTGTGGATGGCAGTTGTGTCAAATTGTTAGGGTGTATACTGATTGAAGGTCACTGCAGCATCATAGCACTTAGATTTCATGTCCAGAAGTAAATCATTTTAATCTTTGAGTAAAATGTGGAGACATTAAAGAAAGTAAATAAACCTTCAGGGTGTCACAAGTTAATTAACTGTAAGGTGCAGAGAAATGTCAGTAATTCAGAACGTCAGTATGTCAGCAGATGTTTCTGGAAGTACCATTGAAGTTCAACAAGCCTTAGGATAAAATACATGTCAGGCTTTTCAGTACTAAAATGAAGTATTTTGATAACGTGGTTAGCTGTTGGTAGTTCTGCAATGTCAATGGATTTGTATGATGCTTTATACAGGTAAATTCTGAATATAAAAGTAGTACTAATTGTTTTGGAACTTGATTTAATTTGATAAATTGCACCTTTCTGGAACAGCTGCTTAATTGTTTGGATATATGAATTAAAAATCACTGTTCTCCAGTGCCTAAGGAGGCCATTTGACCCATCACGCCTGCACCACCTCTCACCTGGCCTACATGGTGCCACCCTTGTGCCTTCTCTCAGTAACCTTAGGCTTTGTTGTTTTCTCAAATAAGTTTAATTCCATTTTGATTGGTTCAATAAAATGTCTCCTGTGCACTTGCAGTCCATTCAATGAATGGAAATATGTGATTGTGAAAGCAGTGAAAAACAAAGGTATGACCTGTGCACTCTTTTGCTCCTCCTCCTTGATTTTTCTTCTCCTGAGTGGTAATAGTTTCTGCTACCAACTCCATTTAGCCCCCTCCCTCAGCTTTGGCATACCTCCGTCAAATCTTCTTTCTGCCTTTCAAGAAAACCTGTGCTAATCACATCACTCCAGTCTATCTTTGTTAAAGTTCTTCATCCCTAAATCTTATCTGCATGCTTTTACTCTCTATACAAGATGTCCTGTCCAGAACTTGATGTACTACTGTGATTTTAGACTGAATTAGTGATTAGTATAAGCTTAATGTAACCTTTATTAATAAATCCCAGGATGCTATATGCTTTAATTATGGTGTCAACCTGTCTGACCCCTTTGCTATTGTACATAGATTTGGAATTCATTGATAAAATGAAATGTTTTGGGTTATTGTCTTAATAGAAATGTTTTGATATGACATGTTAGTTTTGTTTTTGCCATAGAAAGTTTGTTTTTATTTGCAGACAGAGGTAAACTTCAGTAGAGCTGTGGAAATTTTAAAAAGTGCTTAACTTAAACTTTTGTATTTTTGATACCATAAAGTAATTCCTTAAAAGTTAGTCTGTTTCCCTTAATTTAGCATCCAAATGCAAGTCTGGCTCTCCACCCAATTAACTACAATACTACTATGCGTTTCCTGTCTTAAATGACAAGCCTAAATTACAAGTGATGTAAAATCAAATTTCACCTCTAGAATGAGAATAGTTTTCAATTACTTGTTTGCAAGTTTAATATTCATTATTACTGCTATATGCCAAATTTTGTTTATTTTCTTCATTGCAGCGACTTTTTTGAAAGAACCATACTCTGTAACAGTTTAGTGTGGAGCTGTGCTATTACTGGCAAACCAGGCCTGACTTACCAGGAAGCACTTGAGTCAGAAAACAAGGCCAGACAGAACCTCCAAAATTTCCCTCAGCAATTGGTGGTGCCTATCCTTCACTTGACGACTCTTGCCTGTTGCTCACGTCTCCATGAACTCTGTGATGATCTCTATGCTTATACTAAGGATCGATACTTTGCTGGAGAGATTGTGGAAGTAACAAGTAATAGTGGTCTCAAGTAAGTTTGCTTGAAGACAAAGTACACCGTATAAGGTCATAGTTTCTATTTTCAAAAGCATAACTTTTTTTGCTCCTGATGCCTCAATTTTTTTTGTTACTTTAACATGTAAGCTCAATACTGTATCTTGTGTTGCATTAACCTTTGTGCCTGTTATAATTTTTACCCTGAATAACACTGACCGTAACTCGTGTTTTGCAAGATTTTCACTCCAGTATATGTTGGTAGGCTCTCATGTTAGGGTTTTGTTCATGTCTGTCCATATACACAATCTGACATTCATTCTTGCACTTTCAGCTGGATTGATGATAGTAGATATATTGAATTTTTAAGACCATCTTTACTTGCGTTCTAGACTATAACTATTCAAATGTTGTTAGTACTGCAATCCACTAACTTCAAACAGACCAGAATATGAATAATGTCATCTTTTGGTTTGGCATCTCAAATGGTGTCTTCTGTGTTATGGGGGAGTACTGAGTTCTTTACTTTCCTCCTGAGACAGATGGTAAATCCAAATGTAATCATGTTGTTTTAGTGCAGTAGGCATGGAGTGTATTATCTTTCAGATGAAATTAACTTGGGTGCTGTCGTATATTTGAAATTCTGTAACAGCATATAAAGGAAGGGTGATATCCTGATGTCTTGACTGGTATTTATCACTCAACCAACCCTACCAATAGAGATGAACTGAATACATACCTGATTGTCTCTGAAATATTGGCTATTGTAAATTTAGCTGTCTTGCATTCACTACAGTTCAGAAGGAGTTTATTGGTTAAAAATGATTTGGAACAGCCTGAGGTTGTCAGCACTTGATTTGCAGTATACCCTTGAAGTTGTTATTGGTTGCTTTCATGTCATAAATACCTGGCTTCCTTTTGAAAACAAACTAGTTGGAGGGAACGTGAAGGCATTGATCTTTGCGTTGTCTTCGGTACATAATATGTCAGTTAATGCAAAAGATCAAAAATATGTAGGCAGCTCTGAAATCAGATGCCATAAATATGGCTATTGAAATTACCACTTAGGTTTTTAGAACTGTAATTGAAAATAATAATTTTGGGGCCTTATGTAACAGAAGCTGTTAGTTTAAAATGCATGGCAATGGATGCAAGTTGCTTGGGACAGAGGTTATTTTGTTCTACAAGCTGAAATATGACCGGTCAAAGGGTTCTATTTGGCCTGCCCACCAGTGTTTCAAATGACAAGTGGAGGATCTTTGAGGGGCTTCAATTAGGTGCCATTTCAGCCCCACCTTTGGAGGTAATAGATTTACTTATGATGCCATCAGCAGGAGGCCTGTAACCTCTGAGCAAAAACCTGTGCATTTAGGAGTATTACATTTTTAAGCTGAGGCCTGTGTAATGTTATGTAGCGCTCAATAATATTTGGAACATCTCCCATGTCTGGAAAGATGATTGAAGCTGCTGGCCAGTGTGGGAAACATCTGAATAGCATTGCAGAGACGGCTTCCAAATCCACGCACTGAGCATTGTGCAGCTGAGGGGATGTGGTAGAGTAGGAAAGATGTGTCTAACTTGTCAACTTGAAGCCTGTATGTATGTATTTAACTTCACATGTTGCTGTCGTTAAATATTTAAAACACAACATTTCAGTTATCTCGGTTAGAACCTTGACAGCATGTGGTTGTTGAGCTTAAGTATATGAGTATACTGCAGTGTTTTGGATACAATCTTGAGCTGTAACTATGTTAAATCTCTGAAGTGAATGCCTTTTATATATAAAAAAAACTTTTGAAGTATTTTGATAGGAGCTGAAAAGTTGCT
>NW_025214434.1:3173-6505 GCF_004010195.1 Chiloscyllium plagiosum | reverse complement strand
GCTCTGTTTCTCGCCCTCTGTTTCAGCCCCTCTGTTTCAGACCCTCTGTTTCTCGCCCTCTGTTTCTCACTCTCGGTTTCTCGACCTTTGTTTCAGACCCTCTGTTCACGCCCCACTGTTTCAGCCATTCTGCTTCTCACCCTCTGCTTCAACTCCTCTGTTTCAGCCCCTCAGTTTCTCGCCCTCTGTTTGTCGCCCTCTGTTTCAGCCCTGCTGTTTCAGTCCCTCAGTTTCAGACCCTCTGTTTCTCTCCCTGTGTTTCTTGCCGTCAGTTTCTCGCCCTCTGTTTCAGCCCTCAGTTTCAGCCCCTCTGTTTCAGCCCCTCTGTTTCTACCCCTCTGTTTCTACCCCTCTGCTTCTCGGCCTCTGTTTCAGCCCTCTGTTTCTCGCCCTCTGTTTCACTCCCTCTGTTTCAGCCCCTCTGTTTCTCGCTCTTGGTTTCTCACCCTCTGTTTCAGACCCTCGGTTCACGCCCCACTGTTTCAGCCCTTCTGCTTCTCGGCCTCTGTTTCAGCCCCTCTGTTTCTCACGCTCTGTTTCAGCTGCTCTGTTTCATCCCCTCTGTTTCTCACCCTCTGTTTCAGCCCCTCTGTTTCAGCTCCTCTGCTTCAGTCCCTCTATTTCAGCCCCTCTGTTTCTCGCTCTCAGTTTCTCGCCCTTTGTTTCAGCCCCTCTGTTTCGCCCCCCCCTCTGCTTCAGCCCCTCTGCTTCTGCCCCTCTGTTTCAGCCCCTCTGTTTCTCACGCTCTGTTTCAGCTGCTCTGTTTCAGCCCCTCTGTTTCTCGCCATCCGTTACTCGCCCTCTGTTTCAGCCCCTCTGTTTCTCACCCTCTGTTTCAGCCCCTCTGTTTCAGCTCCTCTGCTTCAGTCTCTCTATTTCAGCCCCTCTGTTTCTCGCTCTCAGTTTCTCGCCCTTTGTTTCAGCCCCTCTGTTTGCCGCCCTCTGATTCAGCTCCTTTGTTTCAGCCGCTCTGTTTCAGACCCTCTGTTTCAGACCCTCTGTTTCAGCTCCTCTGTTTCAGCCGCTCTGTTTCTCGCCCTCTGTTTCAGCCCCTCTGTTTGCTGCCCTCTGTTTCAGCTCCTCTGTTTCAGCCGCTCTGTTTCTCGCCCTCTGTTTCAGCCCGTCTGTTTCTCGCCCTCTGTTTCAGCCCCTCTCTTTCTCGCCCTCTGTTTCAGTCCCTCTGTTCACGCCCCACTGTTTCAACCATTCTGCTACTCGCCCTCTGCTTCAACTCCTCTGTTTCTCGCCCTCTGTTTCAGCCCTGCTGTTTCAGTCCCTCAGTTTCAGCCCCTCTGTTTCTCTCCCTGTGTTTCTTGCCGTCAGTTTCTCGCCCTCTGTTTCAGCCTCTCTGTTGCATCCCCTCTGTTTCAGCCCCACTGTTTCTCGCTCTCTGTTTAAGCCCCTCTGTTGCATCCCCTCTGTTTCAGCACCACTGTTTCTCGCTCTCTGTTTCAGCCGCTCTGTTTCTCGCCCCTCTGTTTCACCCCTCTGTTTCTGCCCCACTGTTTCTCGCTCTCTGTTTCAGCCCCTCTGTTTCAGCTCCTCTGCTTCAGTCCCTCTGTTTCAGCCCCACTGTTTCAACCATTCTGCTACTCGCCCTCTGCTTCAACTCCTCTGTTTCTCGCCCTCTGTTTCAGCCCTGCTGTTTCAGTCCCTCAGTTTCAGCCCCTCTGTTTCTCTCCCTGTGTTTCTTGCCGTCTGTTTCTCGCCCTCTGTTTCAGCCCCTCTGTTTGCTGCCCTCTGTTTCAGCTCCTCTGTTTCAGCCGCTCTGTTTCTCGCCCTCTGTTTCAGCCGCTCTGTTTGCTGCCCTCTGTTTCAGCTCCTCTGTTTCAGCCGCTCTGTTTCTCGCCCTCTGTTTCAGCCCGTCTGTTTCTCGCCCTCTGTTTCAGCCCCTCTCTTTCTCGCCCTCTGTTTCAGTCCCTCTGTTTCTCACTCTCGGTTTCTCGCCCTTTGTTTCAGACCCTCTGTTCACGCCCCACTGTTTCAACCATTCTGCTACTCGCCCTCTGCTTCAACTCCTCAGTTTCAGCCCCTCAGTTTCTCGCCCTCTGTTTCTCACCCTGTGTTTCTTGCCGTCAGTTTCTCGCCCTCTGTTTCAGCCTCTCTGTTTCAGCCCCTGTGTTTCAGCCCATCTCTTTCAGCCCCTCTATTCCAGCCCCTCTGTTTCAGCCCCCCTCTTTCAGCCCCTCTGTTTCTCGCTCTCGGTTTCTCGCACACTGTTTCAGTCCCTCTGTTTCTCACTCCTCGGTTTCAGCCGCTTTGTTACAGCCCCTTTGTTTCTCGGACATTGTTTCTTGCCCTCTGCTTAAGCCCCTCTGTTTCTCGCCCCTCTGATTCACCCCTCTGTTTCAGCCCCACTGTTTCTCGCTCTCTGTTTAAGCCCCTCTGTTTCATCCCCTCTGTTTCAGCACCACTATTTCTCGCTCTATGTTTCAGTCCCTCTGTTTCAGCCCCTCTGTTTCAGCCCCTCTGTTTCAGCCCCACTGTTTCAGCCCCTCTGTTTCTACCCCTCTGTTTCTCGCCCTTTGTTTCAGCCCCTCTGTTTCTCGCCCTCTGTTTCAGACCCTCTGTTTCTCGCCCTCTGTTTCACTCCCTCTGTTTCAGCCCCTCTTTTTCTCGCTCTTGGTTTCTCACCCTTTGTTTCAGACCCTCGGTTCACGCCCCACTGTTTCAGCCCTTCTGCTTCTCGGCCTCTGTTTCAGCCCCTCTGTTTCAGCCCATCTGTTTCAGCCCCTCTGTTTCTCACGCTCTGTTTAAGCTGCTCTGTTTCAGCCCCTCTGTTTCTCGCCATCTGTTACTCGCCCTCTGTTTCAGCCCCTCTGTTTGCCGCCCTCTGATTCAGCCCCTCTGTTTCAGCTCCTCTGTTTCAGTCCCTCTATTTCTGCCCCTCTGTTTCTTGCTCTCAGTTTCTCGCCCTCTGTTTCAGCCCCTCTGTTTGCCGCCCTCTGTTTCAGCCCCTCTGTTTCAGCCCCTCTGTTTCAGCCGCACTGTTTCAGCCCCTCTGTTTCAGCCCCGCTGTTTCAGCCATACTGTTTCAGACCCTCTGTTTCTCGCCCTCTGTTTCTCCCACTCTGTTTCTGCCCCTCATTTTCAGCCCCTGTTTCGCCCCTCCTCTGTTTCAGCCCCTCTGTTTCAGCCCCTCTGCTTCTCGCCCTCTGTTTCAACCCCTCTCTTTCTCGCCTTCTGTTTCAGTCCCTCTGTTTTTCACTCTCTGTTTCTCCCCCTTTGTTTCAGCCCCTCTGTTTCTCGCCCTCCTGAAGAAGAGCTCATGCCCGAAACGTTGATTCTCCTGCTCCTTGGATGCTGCCTGACCTGCTGCGCTTTTCCAGCAA
>NW_025214434.1:0-3023 GCF_004010195.1 Chiloscyllium plagiosum | reverse complement strand
CTCGCTCTCTGTTTCAGCCCCTCTGTTTCTGCCCCTCATTTTCAGCCCCTCTGTTTCGCCCCTCCTCTGTTTCAGTCCCTCTGTTTCAGCGCCTCTGCTTCTCGCCCTCTGTTTCAGTCCCTCAGTTTCAGTCCCTCTGTTTCAGTCCCTCTGTTTCTCACTCTCAGTTTCTCGCCCTCTGTTTCAGCCCTGCTGTTTCAGTCCCTCAGTTTCAGCCCCTCTGTTTCTCTCCCTGTGTTTCTTGCCGTCAGTTTCTCGCCCTCTGTTTCAGCCTATCTCTTTCAGCCCATCTCTTTCAGCCCCTCTATTTCAGCCCCTCTGTTTCAGCCCCTCTGCTTCTCGCGCTCTGTTTCAGCCCCTCTGTTTCAGCCCCACTGTTTCAGCCCTTCTGCTTCTCACCCTCTGTTTCAGCCCCTCTGTTTCAGCCCCACTGTTTCAGACCCTCTGTTTCAACCCCTCTGTTTCTCGCCCTCTGTTTCAGACCCTCTGTTCCTCGCTCTCTGTTTCAGCCCCTCTGTTCCTCGCTCTCTGTTTCAGCCCCTCTGTTTCTCGCCCTATGTTTCAGCCCCTCTGTTTCAACCCCTCTGATTCAGCCTCTCTGTTTCTCGCTCTCTGTTTCTCGCTCTCTGTTTCAGCCCCGCTGTTTCTCGCCCTCTGTTTCACTCCCTCTGTTTTAGCCCCTCTGTCTCTCGCTCTCGGTTTCTCGCCCTTTGTTTCAGACTCGGTGTTTACACCCCACTGTTTCAGCCCTTCTGCTTCTCGCCCTTTGTTTCAGACTCGGTGTTTACACCCCACTGTTTCAGCCCTTCTGCTTCTCGCCCTCTGTTTCAGCCCCTCTGTTTCTCGCACTCTGTTTCAGTCCATCTGTTTCAGCCCCTCTGTTTCTCGCCCTCTGTTTCTCGCTCTCTGTTTCTCGCCCTTTGTTTTAGCCCCTCTGTTTGCCGCCCTCTGATTCAGCCCCTCTGTTTCAGCCCCTCTGTTTCAGACCCTCTGTTTCTCGCCCTCTGTTTCTCCCACTCTTTTTCTGCCCCTCATTTTCAGCCCCTCTGTTTCGCCCCCCCTCTGTTTCAGCCCCTCTGCTTCTCGCCCTCTGTTTCAGCCCCTCTGTTTCAGACCCTCAGTTTCTCGCCCTCTGTTTCTCACTCTCGGTTTCTCGACCTTTGTTTCAGACCCTCTGTTCACGCCCCACTGTTTCAGCCATTCTGCTTCTCACCCTCTGCTTCAACTCCTCTGTTTCAGCCCCTCAGTTTCTCGCCCTCTGTTTGTCGCCCTCTGTTTCAGCCCTGCTGTTTCAGTCCCTCAGTTTCAGACCCTCTGTTTCTCTCCCTGTGTTTCTTGCCGTCAGTTTCTCGCCCTCTGTTTCAGCCCTCTGTTTCAGCCCCTCTGTTTCTCACGCTCTGTTTCAGCCGCTCTGTTTCAGTCCCTCTGTTTCTCGCCCCTCTGTTTCAGCTGCTTTGTTACAGCCCCTTTGTTTCTCGGACACTGTTTCTTGCCCTCTGCTTAAGCCCCTCTGTTTCAGCCCCTCTGTTTCTCGCCCCTCTGATTCACCCCACTGTTTCAGCCCCACTGTTCCTCGCTCTCTGTTTAAGCCCCTCTTTTTCATCCCCTCTGTTTCAGCACCACTGTTTCTCGCTCTCTGTTTCAGCCCCTCTGTTTCAGCCCCTCTGTTTCAGCACCACTGTTTCAGCCCCACTGTTTCAGCCCCTCTGCTTCTCGCCCTCTGTTTCAGTCCCTCAGTTTCAGCCCCTCTGTTTCAGTCCCTCTGTTTCTCACTCTCTGTTTCTCCCCCTCTGTTTCAGCCCTGCTGTTTCAGTCCCTCAGTTTCAGCCCCTCTGTTTCTCTCCCTGTGATTCTTGCCGTCAGTTTCTCGCCCTCTGTTTCAGCCTCTCTGTTTCAGCCTATCTCTTTCAGCCCATCTCTTTCAGCCCCTCTATTTCAGCCCCTCTGTTTCAGCCCCTCTGCTTCTCGTGCTCTGTTTCAGCCCCTCTGTTTCAGCCCCACTGTTTCAGCCCTTCTGCTTCTCACCCTCTGTTTACCCTAACCCTAACCCTAACCCTAACCCTAACCCTAACCCTAACCCTAACCCTAACCCTAACCCTAACCCTAACCCTAACCCTAACCCTAACCCTAACCCTAACCCTAACCCTAACCCTAACCCTAACCCTAACCCTAACCCTAACCCTAACCCTAACCCTAACCCTAACCCTAACCCTAACCCTAACCCTAACCCTAACCCTAACCCTAACCCTATCGGCTAACCCTAACCCTAACCCTAACCCTAACCCTAACCCTAACCCTCACCCTAACCCTCACCCTAACCCTCACCCTCACCCTAACCCTCACCCTCACCCTCACCCTCACCCTAACCCTCACCCTCACCCTATCTCTAACCCTATGCCTAAACTTAACCCTATTGGAGTCCTTACCTTTGCCAGGGTCAAGGATGTTTTAGAGAACGTCCAGAGTATTCTCAAACAGGAGAGACGCCAGCAAGACATCCAAGAACACAGGAAAAGAAAAGGACAAGAATCTGAGGAGAGAATACAGGAAATTAGGCAGGAGGTTTAAAAAGTGCGTCTTTGACCGTCGTAATATTTGGATCACTCCTGGTGTCAGGTGTTCGTGAGAGTAAGAACAGGAGGATGCAGCAGATGAATATGTCGCTGCTGCAGGGCCAAAGGCTACACATTTTTGGTTCATTGCAATGTCTTCTGGTTGTAGAAGTGACCTATACAAGAAGCACGGACTGCACCTGAATCGGAAGGGAATGAATACACTGGTGAGGAGATTTACTAGAGCCACCTGGGAGGATTTAATCTAGTACGGAGGACAGGGGACAAGGACCCAAAAATAGTGAGAAACAGAATCAGTTGGAAGATTGTACAATTGGGAAAAGGAGAAAGTCAAATAGTCAAGGCAGGCAGTAGTAAAGCAGAGAACGAGATGGGATTGATGAATTAAATGCAAGAGGCCTCTTAGGTAAGGCAGATGAAATCAGAGCAATTTTGGGAACATGGCACTGG
>NW_025214433.1:39839-43667 GCF_004010195.1 Chiloscyllium plagiosum | reverse complement strand
ACCACTAACCCCTCCAAGTTGAAACATTTTATTGAACTCTGACAATGTTTCCTAGTCCTTCGACATCACTTCCTGTGAGGAGAACCCTTGCTATCCCTGTTGCAACTGTCAACCTGACAAAGTGTTCCAATTTGTTTCATTCCTCAGTTGGAAAAACCCTCAGCAGGTCAAGAAGCATCAGAGGAGCAGGGGAGTGAACGTTTCAGTTCAGAACCTGATAAGCCCTGAAGAAAGGTTCCAACATGAAAATTCACCTCCCCTGCTCCTCTGACACTGGTTGACTTGTGCTCTTTCCAGCTCCAGACTTTATTGAGTCTGCCTTCCAGCACCTTCACTCCTCACTATCTCGAAGCCACTTAATCTGCGAGTTGACTGAAGCTCTCCAAACCCTTGAATATCCATCAGTCCTCACAGCTCTGTGTCTATAGGTTCCTCAGACTAACATCCTTCGCCTCTGTAACATCGTCCAATTTCACACAAGCCTTTTATTATGCACTCTCCTTCAGACCTTGCAACCTGCATTCCCCATAATATCTTCAAGCCGAGACAATATTCTATTCTCCCTGCTGCAGCCTTGTTAACTCTCTCCAGTCTTCAGTTTCCCTTTCTGTGATCTGTCCCAATCGCCTGTAAGTCTCTTCATCTTCGTGCACTCTTCCAGTCACGACAGTTCTCCCAAACTGTTACTATCCACTGGGCACTGAACTCTCCTTGTAGGTGCCTACATCAGGAAAGTGGAGACGAATGTGTCAAAAGCAGTACAGATTTTATTCAGGTACCATATCCCGGTATACACATATCAATTAGTTGCGATATGTCCTTGAACTGGGCCCAAAGTTCATACAGGATTTTCCTTTGTCAACAATCCATAACTTCTCAAGTCATGTCATGCTTTTCAAAGCATATAGTGCAGATTTCCTTCATAATTACTTGATTAAACCAATCTTTACTTAGACAGCTGTTGAGGTTGGCTCACTTAGTACATTGAAGGCTGAGTTTGACAGATATTGGATCAGTAAGGGAATTGAGGGTTGTGTCAGTATAGCAGTAAAGTGACATTAAGGATGTTCAGGTCAAACACAACCTCGTTGAGAGGAGAATCAGACTCAATGGGCTGAATGGCCTATTTCTATTCTGATGTTTTATGTTTAAAAAGATGATGTTAGACTAACAGGTATGTAATTTCATTTTTCATATCTCTTTCCTCAAGTGGAGTTAGTTGCTAACACCCAATCGAAAGGGGGTGTTCCCAAATTTTGACGCAAAGACAGTAACGCAATGGTGACATATTTCCGAGTCAGATGGTGAGTGGCTCGGAGTGGAACCTACAGTTGGAGGAGCTCCCATGTATCACCTTTCCTTGTCCATCTAGTGACTCACTAACTTGATCAAGGTTTTTGAAAAGGTGGCGAAGATGATTGATGACGACAACATGGACCACAGCAAAGCTGCAGATTTATGCAACTTTAGTTAAGTGCCACTTGGACTCTCACTTTCAGTTCTAGTCGTCACACTACCAGAAGGATGTTGATGCTTTGGACAGGGTGCAGGAAAGGTTCATCAGAATTTTGCCTGGTATCGATGAGTTTAGCAATGAAGATAGGTTTGATAGACTGCGTTTGTTGTCACTGGAACACAGGAGATTCAGGGATGACCTTATCAAAGTTTATAAGATTGTGAATGGCATGGGTAGAGTGGAAAGTATGAGGCATTTTCTCAGGGTGGAGGGGTCAGTCATGAGGGGGCATTCAACGTGCAACAGGGAATCGGGGGGTGGAGGGGGTGTAGGTTCAAAAGTTCATAAGAGGTGTGTGAGGGGTGTAGGTTCAAAAGTTCATAAGAGGTGTGTGAGTCAACAGTTTCATACAAAGGATGGTGATTTCCCGGAATGAACTGCTGGAGGAGGTGGTGGCAGTGGACACGATAGCAGCATTCAATAAATAGCTGTACGAATCCATGAATAGGAAGGGAATATAAGGTTAAAGATCCTGGAAGTAAAGAGTTAAATATATCAGCACAGGCTTGGAGAGCCGAAGGACCTGTTCCTGTCCTGTAATGTTCTTGGTTCATGATGTTAGTAGTCTTGAATTTGGAAGTTGCTGTCTGAGGATTGTTGCTGAGTTTCTGCCGTGCAGCCTGAAAATGGTACGTACTTATGCGATCGAGCGTTGTTATTGGAGGGAGAGGATGTTTGTCGATATGGTGCACATTGAGCAGGTTGCATTTTCTTGGATGGTGCTGAGCTTCTTTCGTATTGCTGTACCCATCCATGCAAGTAGGGAGTATTCCATCACACTGCTGACTTGTGCCTTACAAATAATGGCCAGGTTGTGAGGAGTCATGAGATGTGCTTCCCGAGACATTACTCCTTGCCTCTGACCTGCTCGTGTAGCCAGTGTTTAAGTGGTGAGTCATAAAGTCATGGAGTCATAGAGATGGACAGCGTGGAAACGGATCCTTCGGTACAATGTGTCCATGTCGAACAAGTATCCTAACCTATCTCATCCCAACTGCCAGCACCCGGCCCAAATCCCTCCAAACCCTTCATATTCATACACCCATCCAGATGCCTTTTAAATGTTGCTTCCCCACTCCCTGCAACCCTCCCAGTCTTTGTAAACCAGCACGTCAATACTCTCCCTCTGTGTAACCTGCTATGAGCTCTAAACTGCTCCCCTCTCTCTAAACTGCTTCAAGCCTCCCACACCTTCGATCTTCATAAATCCCTGATGCTCCGACTCTCATCCCTATGTGTGTGATCTCTTTCAATCCAGAAAGTGTAATCCAAATGTAATATGCCAGAATGCTCCCTTTTTGATGATTCCAATCGGTACATGTATGGAATGAGGTGCCAGAGGAGGTGATGATCTGCATGGATACATGAATAAGAAAGGTTCCGAGGGATATGGGCCAAATGTTGACAAATGAGAATAGACTGGGTTTAAGATACGTGCTTGGACACTATGAGTTGGATTAAAGGGTCTGTTTCCATTCTATATAACACTATGACTCTGCAAATTATAATTATTTACCACAACGAAAAAGGCAGAGAGAACACAATTATTCATCCACAGGCGCACACACTAAATATGATAAGAATATATAGTTTCACTTAATTTTTATAAGGACATTAAATTCAATTCAAAGTTAACAATAATCAATGTAAATTTAATCAGTTATTACCAATCAAGCACATACCCTCAGTTACCTCGATAGCATTCCACTTTACAGAGTGTTAGCGATACGGGTGTGGTGTGGGTCGGGGGCATGATGTCACAATGTAATCAAAAGACTATTAATCTAGAAACCCAGGTCTTTTTCTGGGACCTGTGTTTGAATCCCACCAATTAGAATTCAAACTTAACTTAACAAAACATCTGGAATTCAGAGTTTTACAGTGATTGGTTTGGGGAATCATCATTTGGTTCATTAATGCTCTTTTGGGACAGAAACCGTTGTCCTTATCTGGTCTGGCCTATGCGTGCTCCAAACACTTCTGGGCAATTAGGGATGGGCAATAAATCTCATATAAGCCAGTGTCGCCCACATCACAGTGAGGAATATAAAAAGGAGTTAGTTATGCATCCTCCCAAGCCTGTTGCATCCAACTGTGGCCTAAACCCACACACCAGCCTTTGTCCTATATACATTTAACACCTTTGTAGAACAAAAAGGAATCTATATCATATTTAACATGAACAACTGATCCAGCATCCATTGGCATTGTGGAAGAGAGTTCTAAATATTAACCACACTTTGTGTGTAGAAATGCTTCCGAGTATCGCTCCAGTCCTTACCTGGTCTGGATCCAATTCCCAGTCATTGTCC
>NW_025214433.1:29923-37914 GCF_004010195.1 Chiloscyllium plagiosum | reverse complement strand
TACCTCATCTATCAGAATCCTCAATCATACCTACTTATTGACATGTTCTCCAATTTGGTAACATGGAAATTCCATCCGTTTCGACTACTTATGTTTTAATGTGTATGATACAATGCAAATGAAACTCATTTTCCAATGAGCTCATGGCTGACCTATGGGCGAACTCCGTACTTTGACCCATATCCATACTAACCTTGCTTACTAAAACAGTTATCTACAGTTATATTATGGCAGAAACAAATTGGTATTTAAGTTTACCACTATAAATTCTGAGAATCTGAACTTCAGATTCCCCAGTTAGTCACAACCAAACATAGGCTCAAGGATATAAACTGTGCATGAAAACTTTTGTCAGCAATTGCTTATGACAGTCCTTTGGAAGAATTATTTCAAAATTATGACCATTGCCCCATGTGTCTTTACATTGTAAGTTTGGAGAAAGATGCAGTGGTATTTGCTGAGGCTTGCCACAAGCAGCTCTATGCTGCAGGACTCTGAGCTCGACGGTCTGGTTCCCGGGAGACCAAGACAAACAACAACTGGACAGAGAGGACCATCAATTCAATGAAAGACGCTCTTTGGTCTAGGAGTTGGGAGTGACTGATTGTTGCAGGCTGGCACATTCCAAGATCCCGGACTACGTACTGAGGGCGCTTAAAAGCTTGGAGCAGCTGCTGCGAAGCTGCAGTGGGTAATGGCCCACTGGGTGAGCTCTCCCTGTCGAGGGAAATGGGAGTCGGTCAGTTATCAGACCCTCCCACTGTCTCAAACACATGTAAATATTAGTATTGTCTGTATAAGCGAGGTCTTTGGGTTTTATTGGTTTGTGCAGTCTCACACAATGGATAGGAATCAGAAAGGAGGCAGGCCTGAGCTCTCTCTCCTGCCTTGTTTGGGTGCTGTATCAAACATTTTCCTGCATCCATCAGGAGAGGTGTAAGCCTGAACAGGGTGACTATTCCAGAGAGTTGAGGGATGCATCTCCAAACCATCCTGTACATGGACAACGTCGACGTTTTCTGTTCAGATCTGCCTTCTTTGCACAAACTCATGAGCATCTGTGACCAGATCGACTGGCCTCTGGAGCCAAGGTAAATCGAGGCAAGAGCCATGGTCTTATGGTCATTATTTGAGTTATAATTCCAGATATTTATTACATTGAACTTCTGTCATGGTAGGATTTGATCCGGCTCCACGTTTAACTTATGAAGTGCCTTAATATGGAGCCGATTCAGTGCCTGGCTTCCTGGCTGATTCAGAGCAACTTGATGTTTCTGTTCCACTGACGCAAAAAACATTGTTACTTGTCATTGAAAATGAATTTGTCTGTATCGTTCCTAAGAAAATGGGAATACAGATAGACTAAGTGGCGGCTGTCACTGTGTAGTTTGCTTCTGATCGAGCTGGGTTCATGTAATTGTTCAGTGGGAGATTTGCAGGATCTGTGGATGAGCAGAGTGAGTTGTGTTCTCATGCTAAGGCAAATAAGAAGTTGATAGGCAGAAGAATAATTTACACGTGGATGAAGTATATGTGTGTGTGTGTAAAATGTCTCAGACATTCTTCTACTTTGTGAGTGTTTTATTAAGTCTCTGTCTGAAACAACATCTAATGTGTTGAGCTGAAAAACTGGCACTTCAAAACCATGTTTCAGGAAACACATTTTCCCAGGCTGAGGGAAGATGGGAACAGCATTGGGAAGGGATATTGCAAAAATAAACAACCTTGTTTTTAATCTCGCTTGAGCAGATTTAAACATGATGGGAGCAGGTATTCTATATTTGTTGGACTTAATAATGGACAAATCTTGAGTTCCAGAGGAGTTGTAACCAAGGAGATGAGGGAGGAAATTACAGTGACTCTGAGCAAAATGTTTAAATCCTCTCTGGCCACAGAGGAGGTGCCAGAGTACTGGGGGACAGCTGATGTGGTTCCACTTTTCAAGAAGGGTGGGAGAGGTAGACCAGGAGTAACTGACCAGTGAGTGTAGCATCAGTGTTAGGGAACATATTGGAGAAAATTCTGAAGAAGAGAAAGCTTATGACAATTAGGGATAGTCAGTGTGGTCTTGTCAGACGAAGGTCGTGTTGAACAAATCTGGTGGAGATTTTCGTGGAGATGACTAGGTCTATCGATGAGGATAGGGCAAATGATGTTGTTTATATGGATTTCAGCAAAGCCTTTGACAAGGCTCCACATGGGAAATTGATAATGAAAGGAAAAGCACATGGCATCCAGAGCAAATTGGTCAGCTGGCTCCAATATTGGCCCAGTCAGAGATGTTGGTAGAAGACTGAATGTGTAGTTAGAGTGTAAATTATCCAGTGGTGTACAAGACGGGTCAGTGCCAGATCCCTTCTTGCTTGTAATATTCATAAAATATGTTGCAGTTTGTGAGTGTGTGTATGTTTGTGTGTATGTGCATATGTGTGTGTGTGAGAGAGAGAGAGTGCGTGCATGGGTGTGTGTGTGAGGGACAGAGTGGGTGAGTGCATGAGTGTGAGAGCGTTTCTGTACGTGTGTGAGCATGTGTGCATGTGTGTGTGTGAAAGAGTGTTTATGCATGTGTATGTGTGAAAAGGAGTGTGTGTGTGAGAGAGAGTGTGTGTGTTGGTGGACACAGCCGGTGAGTAGCTGGGGATGATGGGTAAATTTATGGATGATACAAATATTGACACAGTGCTAAGTGGCGAACAAAGCCTGACGTGACAGACAGATACAGACAGACTGATCAGATGGACAGGGAATTCTATTTAAATCTGGTAAGTGTGAGTGATGAATGTTGACAAAAGGAACAAGACAAGGGAGAACTCAATTAATGGTAGGACATGAAGAAGCTCAGAATAACAGGAAGGTCTTGAGGAGCTTGTTAACAGATCCCTGCAGGTGAAAATACAGATTAATAGAGTAGTTAAGAAGACAAATGGGGCAGTTGCTTTTACTAGCTGGGATATAGATTGTAAGGGCAGGGAGGTGACGTTGGAGTTGTACAGGACATTGGTTCGGTCACAGTTGGAGCATTGTGTACAATTGTCGTCACAGCACCATAGGGAGGATGTGCTATTATTGGAGAATTCACCAGAACGTTGCTTGGGCTGTGGGAGTTTAGCTGTGAAGAGGAAGGCTGGATAAGCACAGACTGCTTTCTTTAGAGAAGACACAGGGGTATCTAAGACTGGGAGGGGCATGAACAGGGTGAATAGAAAGCAGAGACACCATTTCATCCACAGGCCAATAACAAGGTAACATAATTTGAAGCTCAAAGGCAGGAGGTTTCGAGGGGTCACAAGGCAAGATCTGCTCGTCTCGAGAATGGAAAACTTATAAAAGTTCTTTGATGAGCAATTGAAATGTTATAACATTGAAGGCTATGGTCCAAATGCTGGAAAGTGGGACTGATGGAAATTTAGTGTCATTTTGACTGGAAAAATATGACATGCCACAGTGCCTCTTATGTTCTGCCTGACTCTGTCATTCGAGAATTCAGAAGTGTCGTTTCAGAATTAGTTTCTGTATTTGTCTTAATTTTGAGGAAATATTCCCTCGTGTATGTTCCAGCTGCTGATGTGGTCAGTATCACCTACAGGTTTTTTTAGATTAGATTAGATTAGATTACATTAGATTACAGTGTGGAAACAGGCCCTTCCACCCAACAAGTCCACACCGACCCGCCGAAGCGTAATGCACACATACCCTTACATTTACCCCTTACCTTACACTAGGGCAATGCACTAGGGCAATTCAGCATGGCCAATTCACCTGACCTGCACATCGTTGGACTGTGGGAGGAAACCGGAGCACCCGGAGGAAACCGGGGGCTCCGGTGATCGTTTACAGACTGAATTTCCCAAATGAGTTGGAAAACTGAATGAACAAGGATAACACTATTCAGTCGAACAGCTCTCAAAGAGTTCGACAACATGAGAGATTGAATAACTGAACAGCCCAGGCAAAATGAAGGGGATCACGGAAAATGATATCAAATGATATTTAGATATTGATGGGATGGATAAAGTGTGAAATAATGTAAGAAGTGATGTTTGAAGACAAATTGTGTTTAACATTTGAGACCTAATGGGATCAGATTAATCCAGTCTTTGTGGTATTCAATTATTAACTTGAATCTCAATGATATCATATCATTAAAATAAACTTGTTGTCGTAATCTGTTTGTTTAAAATAATTTTTAACAATGCAGGTGTAATCATAGTTTCCCAGTGGGGATACCACATAATACAAAATAAAGCCTCAGGAACAGTGTCAGCTCCATCTCCAAAAGAGATCCCCCATTCCGACAAATTGCCTGCAGCAGGAGCAGAGAGGTTGTTTCACAAACAACAAAATGCATCTTCCAAGGCAAATGGCCGCCAAGATATACTACACCATCCTTGCTGTTGTTGGTATTCCTGGTAAGTCTTGCAACAAATCAACGTGTATAATACTTTGCGTTGGTTCATACCGATTTCCACTCAACGACTGAGAAGTATTGTATTTCCTTTTAGCAAGGGAAATCCTGACGCCAGGTGAAAGTATCCTCACTTACTGAATTTAAAGTGAAGAGTTTGTCAATGAGGAGGCTCCTCAGTAATGTGCAGCATTGTCTGTTTCTCTGCTCTGTGTCCAATGGTTTTGCACTGAGGCCACGTTGATGGAGTTCGGCTGAGCACCGGTACTGAATGGTCTAGAAAGTGTTTAGAAAGACTACTGTCTCTCCCAGTGGGAGTTCAAAGCCTGCTATCGGACGGATGGGTTCATGACAACGCAGCTCTTAGTAACACCTGGTGTTTCCCATTCCTTGATGTCAAGGCATTATTTTGGAGGTTCTTGCTCAAGGAGCTTGTTCTGTATGGGGTCCAGAAAAAATGTGGGCAATAGTTGTGTGGGACAGGTCATTATGGCGTGATCAATGAGCATCAGCACAGAATGCTTTCACTACCCTGTGTGTTTCAAAAATCAGTGGTTGGATGGGGGCATGATATTTTTGAGAACATATCACTGCAAGGGGTGCTGAGCACAGGGTTCCAATTGTGCTGTGTATTGTTCAATTATTTGATTGTCAAACAAACATCTGAGTTGTGACATTTGTGAAAAGATGCACCGTACTGTCCAACGGGAGAAACACTGAGCTCTGAAGTATGGTGGCAGTAGCTCTCCTACAGAGAATCAAACATTTTTGTCCAACTGCAGGTTACCTTCCTGCCCTTTGTTGTTGTTTTCCTTTGATGTTCCCTACAGGATAGTGGTCTATGTGAATGGCCTCCCATGTGCCTTTGTGTGGGCTTGTTATTTAGTCTTTGGCTCTCGATTTGGATAATTATACTCGATTATCATTGTCATTATTTCATTGACACTGATATTTTGGAGTTGAATCCCCTGGATATATTTTGAGACCGATTCACTGTGAGGGCATAGCGTTTCACCATGGAGTGCAGTAATCCATCAGCTTTGTGAAATCTCTGTTCTTGTTGTGGTCCACAGGGCTCAGAATGCTGGAGGTTGGGTGACACAATAGGATTGTTTTGCTGATGAAAGACAAGTTGGTTTGTGGTGACTGATGTGCGATTTCGGATGCTTGATATTGTGGTGCTACTCCAAGGATCCAATCAGGATCAAGAACATCCGACCATACGGAGGGAAATTCAGCCCTTTTACTGTGATGTCCAGCTGACCTGATGTTCAGTATTGAGGGACTTGGCCAGTTGGATCTATACCAGGGTCACCAGTTTTTCCATAGTCCATCAGCACAACTGAAAGAATATGATCCATCTGAAGATGTTGGTATAACCCCATGGCATGGACCATCATTGTACCGATTGTCACACAGGATGCCTGTCCAAATAGTGATTGTGATTGAGACCACTGGAACGTATTTAGATTGATATATACATTCCAACAATTAGTATGGGACTTGTTGTAGCTACATCAATGCAAAACCTCACCAGCCAATTCTAGCCCACCTGCCCGTTCGGAATGTTCACATGCTCCTTGTACTCTGGATGATTGGAAATTAGAGGTGAGTGGGAAAGACTGTTCATCTGTGTTCACTTTGTGCAGTTTTTTCTGGTCAAAGCCTGTACTGGTTGGGGGTGGCCATTCAGGGAATTGGCCCCACACAGGGCAGCTCCGTATGTTCTGCTCCTTCTGGATGGATGAAATATTTCCTGTTGTTCAAGCCGCTGTATCAAGGAAAGGTGGTTGATTGGAGATCACATTTTGGTGCTGAGCAACCCCAAACTGTTTTGTGGCGATTGAGGGATGGGAAGTATGTTGGGGAAGGGAGTGAGGGAGTATTGAAGAGACTTGTGTTTTGCAGTAGGGCAGTAGCACAGTGTCTCCAACTCTTTCATGCAACAACATCCTGTGGCTTCAATCCGAAAATGGTTTACTTGAAGGAAAATGTTATTGTTGTCCTAATGGGTGGCAAGATATCAAACAAATTCAGTATTACAGCTGATAGCACCATGCAAGATTCAGAGAACATGTTACTCTTATAATACCAGAAGTTAGTACAATGCAGAACACCGAGTGTTACTCACTTAATGTGTTACTTTCATAATGGCAGAGGTTATTACAATGCAGAACATGGAGTGTTCTGGGGTATGAGCATTCCGTGAGTGGCTCTCTGGGAGTTTTTTATTATTCTTGTCCTGATTTTACTTCCCCAGAGGATCCTGCTCTTTGATGTTGAGTGCTGTCTGAATGCTGATCTTTTGCTGTGATATTTATATGGGGATATACATTCCAACAGTTCTAATGTGACTCGCTGTAGTTATATTGATACAGTTCAAGACCTCACTAGCCTTAACCCTTAACAGACTGCGTACTGAACTGATGCATGTTATTAATGTATGCAGTTACCATGTCCAAACTAACTGTGTATAATTCCTCAAATGGGAGGAAAATAAATATTTTGCCTGTTACTCACAGGCCATCTGCATTATCCAGTGATTGACTGGAATGTTCTATACTGTTAATCCAGATCTCCATGAATCAGTGTGAGTGAAGGTATTCCTGATTGTGGAATTGTATGGAATGGGGATCTCGATCCGCTGGCTGGACCCTCTGATTGCTGTGGCCTCATGTTGCTGGGAGGATTGGTCATTGTAGAATTGTAGTAAGTGTGGAGCCCTGACAGGACAATACCTGTGATTCCAATTGCGAGCTTTATACTGCGAATATCTCTCACTGTAAACCTTCTTGCATGTAGGTTAATAACCCGAAGGGAACATGGGATTCCAGTGACAATGTGATTCCGTGAGAGTCTTTCTGTATGAATTTTACTGATTGTGAGTTCCTAGCCAAAGGGAACAACTAACCCCAGTGTCCAAGTGTTACTGGGGGCATCTCTCAAAGTAAAGTGTGGGCTATTAACTGCAGAGGAACAACTTGCCCCAGTGGTCTCACAAACGTAGGAGTGTCCCTGACAATGGAATTTAACTGATTATCGAAAACTGAATGAAATGGAATATTTGACCACAGTGCGAACTCGGAACAGAGCCATACAGTGCTTCATTTATATTACAGTCCCCATTTCTGTTCTGCACACTGATGGATCTCTCAGTGTCGTTTGTAAATACATAATGGATTGCAAATGGTAAAATCGTCACAGCTGGTTGTACATGTTTGGTGCTAAGTTTCCAATGTATAATGTTCCAATGGGAATAAACAGATGTGATTTGTTCATAACATGTAAATGGCAGAGCAAAAATGTTAATTCAATAAAATGACTGATAGACATATTATGTTGACTCAAATAATATTTCTGGTACTGGTTAATCTTCCATCAAGGTCAAGACAAGTTGTGGGACATGGCTGCGCTAATTTATTATCCAGACATTAATAAGGATGATGATAGAGTTGGAAGTGTTGACTCTTTTTCTCATCTATACCTGGTTCGATTTGAATGAGCACTTTTTGAATCTGTAATTTGTAATCTTTCCAAAGTTAATTTTCCAGTGATTGCTGCTGTTAACTTTGGGATGTGCATCCTT
>NW_025214433.1:17018-19271 GCF_004010195.1 Chiloscyllium plagiosum | reverse complement strand
ATTCAAAAATAATTTAGCAGCGACCAAATGCCGTGGCCGACAAGATGGGCTGAATGGTCTAATTCTGCTGCAGGGTTCATTGCTCATTTGATCTTGTGGTGCCTGGGATTGTCTTTCCACGAGGCCAGTGGAGGCTGAATTGGCTACGTATTTGATTTAGGAGAGTTAATAGGAATGTGGACAGGTTTGAGGCGCTGTGTGGTTGATATCTGTTCCTAATTGTCGACTCCTCATATATCAAAAGGGTGGTGATTGGTTTGAGGGGAACACATGTTTAGAATAAGGGCATTCCCATTTCTGACTGAGACAGAGATGTTTGTTTCTCTTTCGGGTTGTGTGATCTGTAGTGTTCTCGTGCCCAAGGAGCAGTGAAGACTGGGTTACTGAAAAAACTCAAGGTCGAGTTCCATAGATCTTTGATGAACAAGATAATCCATATTTATTAGGAACAGACAGGAAGGGGATGTTTAGTTACAATCACATCAATAATACACATTCTGAATGGTGCAGCAGGTGCGAGGGGC
The DNA here is from genome assembly GCF_004010195.1 of Chiloscyllium plagiosum. NCBI lineage: Eukaryota > Metazoa > Chordata > Chondrichthyes > Orectolobiformes > Hemiscylliidae > Chiloscyllium > Chiloscyllium plagiosum. The sequence goes on along the minus strand of NW_025214433.1, from coordinate 18,747 downwards.
TGAATGGCCAGCTGTTGCTTCTAACCCATCTGTTGTTCTCTCAAGCGCTCCGTAATCTTACAGGGGTAAAGAAAGATCTCATTCAGCCAGTCAGCATAATTATAATGAGACAGGAGGAGACCATTCTGCCCTCTAAGGATTTATGCAGGAATAGATTGAAGTCATTCAGCCCGCTAAGTACATTACACAGTGTAAGATGAGGCCATCCAACCTTTCCAGCCTTCTGCCCAGCAACAGGGGAAACCCAGTTAACTATCTGGGAATAAACATTCGGGATAGATGATTATTTTCAGGTTGTAAAGTTGTAACTTGGTGGAGTGTCTCAGGGATCAGAGTGAGATTATCAACTATTTACAATCTAAACCAATGACTTGGATGAAAGGACTGATTGGCTTGGAGCTCAATTAGCTCATTCACCAAGATAGTCATTTAACTGGACATGGAGACTCTGCAATGGGATATAGACACGGGACGTTAGTGAGCAAATCTTTGGCAGAAAACAGTATAATGTGGGTAAAGGGAAGTCAGTGTTGTGTTGAAAAGATAAAATAACAGTAACCTACTTAAATGGAGAAACATCAATGAACTCATTGGTATAGAGAGATTTGGACGTCCTGGTGCATGAGCCACATAAAGCTAGTCAGCAGATTCAGCAAGTGATTAGGAAAGTGTAGCGAATGATGCTGTTTCATGCAAAGGCAATTGGGTATGATCATCGGTATGTTTTACTGTATGGATGGTACTACATCAGATTGAATATCTAGTCGGTGCAGATTAGCTGGACTGAAAGGTCTGTTTCCGTGCTGTATGAAGCCATGATTCCATCTGGCCTTCATTCTAGCAAAGAGTAAAGTGAAACATCTGTAAAAAGCTTCTAAACCAGTTGCATGTTTTTTCTTTCCGTTTAGGGTTTCATTACCACACACAAGATATCCGATGTAGTCTGAGCATTGCCTTATACAGAAATTAGGCAGACACATATAAACATGCCTTCAAATTATAAATTACAAATCATTTCAAAATGGAGCAGATAACAGGGATGGAGTCATGCAATCAGGGAAATGTTCAACCAGTTGAAACTTTATTGCTGGAACAGCACAGCAGGTCAGGCAGCATCCAGGGAACAGGAGATTCGACGTTTCGGGCACAGGCCTGTAACCTGTCGAAGAAGCAAACAGCCATTGCTCCATCTCTACTTGTACTTCTCTACAGCAACATATGAGAGCTGAAAACCACTCAGCCATCTTCTACGCTCTTTGAGGGTTCCTGCTGAGGATTCATTGGGATCTCTCCACTGACTGCAGCAAAGGGAATTCAGCCAAATCCAACTGTTCCAGGAAGAAACCCCAGTGCTAGCAGCTTCTGTAAGGCAGAATAACTTCAGACGCGGACGTGTGTGTGTGTGTGTGTTTCTATGTCTCAGATTTATAGAAAATAAATGTTGATGTACATATTGTCAATGTCAAAATTGTATATCATTTATGTATCCATCGCAATTCAAGTAACGATGCTTTGGTTTTAGATTAGACATTTTTAGATTAGACCTATCTGACTTGTTCCTAACGCTGAACCTGACCCAGTCTGAGATGGATATCATTTTCAATATCACACACTTAGTTACACTGATAATTTGTCGTGATCTCTAGAGGAGTGGGACTAGAAAAAGAAACAATGACTCTCTAAACTTGGTAGTTACAGGGATAAGGACGAATACTCAAAAGGCCATTTG
>NW_025214433.1:12838-16374 GCF_004010195.1 Chiloscyllium plagiosum | reverse complement strand
AAAAGAGTGGGTGTTACTGTGGAACAGTCCCCTCCTCTCTCTTTACAAATGTTCCCCTGGTTCCATTTATTGGTCATGTTGTAGACCTAGATTCAAAGTGAATAATGCCCCCAAACCGTATCCAGATAGTGATCACAAAATCCTCTGGTCTCTTTGACTTCAACAATCCTTCACAGCCCCTCCAGAAAAATAACAACGATGAAACTTCCAATAACAGAATGCAAGAACATTAGTAGCACGATAGGTCATTCAGCTCCTACAGCCTGCCTTTCCCTTTAATAGGGTCATGGCTGATCTGCTCTCGGCCCCAAATCACGCAGGGCCTAACGTGTCAAACATCCATCCATCCCTGTCTTTCAAATATCTCAGTAATCTATCTCCCCAACCTCTCTGGAATAGAGACGTGCCGACGGTCACTCCCCTCTGTGAGAAGGAAACACATCGCACACATACAGCGTGACCTTTTGACATCAACTAAATATATGAACACTAGGAAAGAATGACTGGCCCTGATAACAAGGCAGTATTTGACTGATGATGGTATCAAGGAACCTGAAGAAAATGGAACTTAATGGATATTAGGAAGAATCTCCCCACCAGTTGGAGTGATTCAGCACAAAGAAGATGGCTGTGGTTCTTGGACATCCACCACCTCAGTCCTGGGACATCTCTGCGGGAAATCCACAGCCCAAGCTTTCTCAGTTTCTCCTCAATGTCTTCCTCCCCCCCCCCGCCTCATCATAAGCTCAGAAGTGGGGAAAGTCAATGGAGATCACACAATGTTCAGAATTATGTGTCCTCCCTCAGCACCTGTGTCCATATTCAGCAAGACCCGGGCATTATTCAGGCTTGTGCTGTTAAAAAGTCGGTAACATTCATGTAACAGTACTGCTGGACACTATGCATTACGACATTAGAGGGAAGAGCTCATTCAGCACCTCAAGCTCGCTTCACAGAAATGTGAGAAGCTCATTCAGTCCATGAATACTACTGGATAAGAATAGCCCATTTAATCCCTCCTGCCTATTACATAGGAAGAGAAGGAGCCCAGTCAAACACATTGAGCTGTTAAACAGGAACAAGGGATTGCCTAATCAGGCCATTGAGCTTCTACACTGATACCAGGAGGTGGCCATTCTGCCCCTCAAGCCGCTTGTACAGAAATAGGAGGATGTTATAGACGCCCCAACATGATAAACCAATGAAGAGGAAAGACTACATGGATACACTGCTCCATGTTGTTCCTCCTGGCTCCATTGCTAATAGTACACAATTGATACATTTGGTGACGGTGACGAGAGAAGACAAATGTTTCATGTGAAGTCTCAAGGAAGCATCTTTCATCTCTGAGAAGGTAGACTGGTGTTCTCTATGGAGGGCAGAAGCTATTGGGAATGGCTAAATCTTTCAGAAGTAAGGCATTGTAGCTGCTAACAGAGTTGTGAACAATGTGACGCTCAGTGCAGGGTCATACACCATTTGCACATTGAGGTGGTGAGACTTCAGTGGTGTTGGATGAGACTCAGCAATTGGGAAGTCTATTGAATCAGGAACTTCCTGAGTACTGCAAGAGTGGGAGGCACTGACAGAGGCAGCAATTATACCCACGCAGTGGGGGATACCACGTGGAGAGACACTGAGTGATATCAGCAGCATGCAGGGAGATGTCAGGATCATAGAGTCATGTTGGAAGAATGGGTTTAGCTTCATGATGCCCTGGTATCAGTGCTCAGGGATGAGCAACCACTGAGCAGGCGAAGTGATGGCCGAGTGGTATTACTGCTAGAGCATGTGTCCAAAAACTCAGCTAATGTTCAGGGGAAGTGAGTTTGAATCCCAACATCAGAAATGGTGGAATTTGAAATCAATAATTTAAAAAATAGTAAATTACAATCCATAAATAAATATGAAAACCATTGTTGATGTATAAAAAACGCAAACACTTGTCCTTTAGAAAACGACATCTGCTCATCCTCATGTGGTCTGCACGACATACCCACAAGCAAAGTTTTTGCCTCTCAATTACCCTCTGAAATGGCCGAGCAAGTTACTCAGCTCGAAGGCAGCTACGGCTGGGCAAGAAAGGCTGGTCAGCCAGAAACACCCACATCCCATACCTGATTTAAAAATTAATCCATTAGGATGGTCCCACTGGAACCCTGCTGGGAGCAGTATCCTGGCCAATCATGTCGGTAGGTTTATGGACAGGGTTTTAAACTGACAGAGAGGATGCAGGGATAGGGTTCAGGTGAAAGGAGCTTTCCAAATGCAAAGAGAAAAGGTGAAGTATGGGAGCAGCATGGGAATGTGACTGAAGACATGCAGAAAGGAACAGGATGGGACAGAGTTTAATTAAAACTATACATCAGGAAATCGGCTTGTGACAGGAAATTGTGGTAAAGAGTATATTATGGTTTTTTTAAGGAATGGATAATGTCTCTTCAATAAGATAGATGGATTTGTGACAAAGAGATAAAAGATTTAGACACCAGAGAGACGTGGCTACAGGGCGATAAAAAGGTAGACAGAAATATTCAATGGATCACAACCTTGCAGAAACTCAGGTAAAATGGGTAACACTAACAATAATGGATAACAAAGGCATTACAGAGAAAGCATTTGACCTCAGATCATGAAGTAGAGTCAGTCTGAATGTAAATTCTGGCTACTACTTGCCAAGGACACAAGCAGCAGAACAATTTTAGCCACCGAACAACACTTCATTGCTCATCACTGCATTAAACAGGAACTCATTGGAATTTTTTAACAAATACTGTGATAATTTTGGGAAACATCAATATTCACAAAATGTGGGACAATCATACTGGCAAGAGCGATATTGGAAGAGGAGTTCAGAGAATTTCTTTCGGTTTTTTTTTGAATAACAGATTGTGCAACTGGCTCGGGACATAACTATCTCAGAGCGACCGTTGTGTGATGAAACTTAGTGAATGAGTAATGTCACCTGGAGAGATCCTCCGGGAAATTGTGATCAAGTGCAGTTTAAAGAAATATAAAGTTTTAAAGTGAATTATAGAGAGGACAAGCTACAACTAGAAAGAAAAACAGCCAATTACATGGGTTTGAGATGAGAACTGACCATGGTAAACAGGCTAAACAGACTGAAATATGTGCCTGTAAATGAACAGTGGAAAACATTTGAAGGAACAGTGTAAAACACTCAACAAAAGGATATTCTATTGAAACAGACCAAACCTCAGCAAGAAATTCCCACTGGCCCCTCATTCAGAATAAAATGTATCATACTAGATTATGAGGCTTAGAAGATCACCAAAAAGTACTTAAAATCCTGAAGTGAGAGAGTGTTTTAGGAGTAAGTGTTAAAGGGATTGCAAAGGGTCTGCTAGCAGGAGTTGGGCAGTGGGAAGGGGAATCAGTGTCAGGGTTTAATGTCACAATAGGAACAGGGAGAGGTGAAGGTGCCGGAGGTGGTAAGAATGTTATAGAGAGTGGTCAGGGCCTGAACGATGTTACAAAGTCAGTATGAATTGCTGCAGCTGGAGGGGTTTGCAGAG
>NW_025214433.1:4029-7498 GCF_004010195.1 Chiloscyllium plagiosum | reverse complement strand
AAACGACAAGACCCTTCTCAGCCGGGAATCCTGAGGCATAGTATTCGTTATGGGCCTCTCCTACCTCCTGGGACTCCAGGCACAAGCTCCCTCCACTATCCCAGATTGGCCTTATCCTCACTCTGAACATCCTCTTGTTCCTCCTCTGGAGCCCTGTCTGATCCTTGCTTCCTCAACCTTAAGTAAGCTTCCTTCTTCATCTTGACTAGATGGTAAAGTCCATGTGGACAACATTGACTGCTCTGCCTTCATCTATCTCTTGGCCACCTCCTCGAAGAGTCAATCCAGTTTGTGAAACACGGTTTCCCACTCACAAAGCCATGCTGACAATCTCGAATCAACCCTTGCCTTATGCAATATACGTAGCTCCTTTCTCTCAGAATCTCCTCCAACAACTTCCCCATCACTGGGCTCACGCGGCTGTAATTTCCTGCCTTTTCCCTGCAGCCCTTAAGTGATGGAACAGCATTAGCTGCCCTCCAGTCTTCCAACATCTCACGGTGTCTGTTGATAATATAAATATCTCTGTAAGGGATACTGCAATCTCTTCCCTAGCTTCCCACAATATTCTAGGATTGACCTAATGAGCTACTGAGAATTGATCTACCTTTATTTGTTTTCAGATTCCAGCACTTTCTCTTCTTTGTTGAGGATACCTTCCAAGACATCACTATTTATTTCCCCAAGTTCCCGAGCTTCCATGTCTTTCGCCACAGTAAATACTGACAAGACTATTTTGTGTAATATCTCACCCATCTCCTCTGGTGCCACACATGGGTGACCTTATTGATATTTAAGGGGCCCTATTCTCTACCAAATTACTCTTTAGCCTTTATTGAAACTTGCGTAAAGGCTTCTGATAATTCAAATACACCATATCCCCTCTACCACTCCACCCCTCCTACACCCTTACAATTCGGCCATTTATATTCACACCAACAAATTAAATCCAACAGGCTCAAAAACAAATTCTCTTTTATCACATGTGTTTCTAAGTGGTCAGTTATTGTATATTGACATAGCCTTTCTAACAATTTCAGTATGTTCCCGACTTACTGTCAGGCTAACACTATTTGGTTTCAGACTGACAGCAGAAAGGGTTGAGGGAATTCTTGTTTATCAATCTGAAAAAGGTAGCTCACAGGGTCAGCAGGTAATAGAGAAGGCAAATCAAATACTGACATTTATTACAGAGGGAATGGAGTCTAGAAATAGGCAGGTCTAGCTAAAACTATGCAAGGTACAAGTCAGACCACATCTAGAATACTATGAACAGTGTGAATGTTAAAAGAAAGATATTGTCGCATTGGAGGCAGTCCAGAGAAGGGTCATTCGGCTGATCCTGGGAATGCAGGGATTTTCTAATGAGAAGAGGTGGAGTAGGTTGAGGTTGAAGCCATTGAAGTTTAGAAAATGAGAGAGAAATGGAATGAAACATCCAAGTTTCTGAGGGGATCTGATCGGGCAGATGCTGGGAAGTTAGAAAATAGAACAGAAGAGCACAGCAACAGGCCCTTCGGCCCATCACGTCTATGCTGTCCAAGATACTATTCTAACTCATACCATCTGCTTGCACATGGTCCATATCCCTCTATTCTCTGCCTGTTCATGTTTCTGTCTAAATCCCACTTCTAAACTTTACTCACATTTCTGCTTCTATGACCTCCCTCTGTAACATCCACTCTACGTAAAAAAAAAACTTCTCTCACACATCTCATTTAAACTTCCTCTTTCTCACCTTAAACCTATGCACTCCAGTATTTGAAACTTACACATTGGTAAAGAGATTCTGACTATCTACATGATTTATCCTTGTTCCAAATGTTATATTCCTGTGCCTGGTCACCTGTCAGCCTCTGATAATCTCACAAAACAATCCAACTTTGTTTAATTTCCTCTTACACCTAACACACCCTTAAAAACCCTAACACAGGCAACGTGCTGATAAATCCCTGTTGCACCCTCTCCAAAGCCTCCTGGCATGGAGACCACTGTCACACACAGTTACTGTACTGCCCTTGCCATAAGTATATTCAGTGTCCTGACTGTAACCATATTGACATTCCCATCACTGTCTGGTGCTCACAAAAGAATTCCTGCTAACGGTTGCTGCTGCTTGCTTATTCTCAGCTCCACTTTTGATATTCAGATCCACATGACTGTCTCATTAATGCATTCACCTCATCCTTCCTTCACAACTTGCTGGCTTTTTGCCTAGTCTGCCTATTGGGACTAGATTGGGTTGGGATATCTGCTCAGCATGGATGAGTTGGACCGAAGGGTCAGTTTCCATGCTGTACATCTCTCTGACTCTATGACTCTGTCCCAACAAGCCTTCAGTATTCACTTCCCAGCGATGTTCATTCAGCAGCTACATCTCCGGAATAAAAGTTCCATCATATCTGTTCACTGTCATTCTATCTGCCTTATGGTGAATGCAGGGAGTCATTCCTCAGTAGTGGGGGGTTGACCAGATGGGTACAGGTTACAGAGATAGGGTGGCTTACACGGGCTCGAGGATGTTAGATTTAAACAGAGTTACATCTGGTCAAGAATGTCAGAGGGACAAAGGGGTTTGAGGGATTGGAGGAATTTACAGAGATAGAGGGAGCTGGATTAGATTCTAGAGATAGGGATAGGGATGGAGAAAGGAAGAGGCATAGAGAGGGGGCTGTTTCATCTAGGAGAGTATTGTGTATACTAACAGAGATATGGAAGGTTATCGTGACTGAAGACATTTACAGATATAAGAAGGCATCTAGGCTCTGGAGGCTACATAGATAGGACGGCATTGGAGAATGCCAGGTTGGCGAGTTGGAGACAGTTACACAAATGGGGAGGGTTGCACAAACTGAAGGAGGTTCCTGTGGTCACGAGGGGTATGGTGTCGGGATGAGTGTGAAATTTAACAAGACAAAGATCAAAGAATTGGAGAAGGATAAGGAGATTAGAAATTTTTCACAGCTAAGGAAGGGTTGTAGGAGCTGGAGAAGATTACATAGGTAGGGACGGATGGAAGGTTAAAGGCAAATACATTGACATGGAGGGGGATATTGGTGGGAGGAACTTACAAGGATAGACAGGACTGTCAGGGTTTACAGGGATGAAGGAATTTAGTATCTACTGGAGAAGCTTAGGAATTAAGTGTGTTAGGGACTGGAGAACTTGACAGAGACAGAGACAGGGAGAATGGTGTGGACTAGAGGAGATTCCAGACACAGGTAGGATTATCGGGACTGGAAGATATTACAGAGATCACTAACACAGCATGGGTCAGGATTGATGCCTGCGATCCCCTGTGCTGTCGAATTGAGGACCAGTACAGCAGAGGTGAAGGCAGGACCCTCACAAGATGGTGGGAATGAAACCTAGAATGTTGCTTTTCCTTGGCCAGCTCTGTATCTATGTCCGGTCCTCCAGGTCTGAAAATAGAAGTCTACTACCTCCACCCTGTGCTGTTTACTGTGAG
>NW_025214433.1:0-3905 GCF_004010195.1 Chiloscyllium plagiosum | reverse complement strand
ATCTCTCTGGAGTGGAGAATTATGTTGACTCAGGATCTCAGACCATCTGTAAGAGGGAGAAATGCTGACAGAGGCAGTAAATACACCGACACAGCGAGGGATACCACATGGAGAGATACTGAGTGATAGCACATTATTAGACACTGCATTAACAGGGAATTGTTTGAATTTGTAAGAAAGGCACTGGGATAATTGTGAGGGGATTCAACCTTCCTATCTCATCATCTCTTTGGCCGTGGGTCACAGACGAGGCTGACTCTCTCCCACTCTTGGGCGGTGCGGGTCCTGAGTTGGCTGTACAGACCGATGTTACCTTTCACAGATTCTGTTAAACTTGGGGCAGAAGGTGGCCATGGGAAAGGGGTGGGTGGGGCGTTGGTGTGGCAGCACGCTCCTTTGCTGTTTTCTCCTGGATTCCTATTTTTCCCTACAGCAAGTCTCGAGGTGCTCAACACCTTCCCAATGTTCCTTCCCCACTTCAGACAGTCTTGGCCCAGGACTTAACGGATTTGATTAAAAGATGAAAAAAAAAACTATCAATTCTGAAGAAGCCAACATTTAGAAATGTGGACACATTTGTTAAAGAAATCGCTAGGTAGTCTCCGAGCAGGAGAAGTGCAGTAGGAAGAGGAAACGTCAGCGTTTAATCAGATGATCAGAACAGGGAGAATTGAAGGTGCTGGAGGTGGTGAGGGTGTCACAGCGAGGAGCAAAGTCCTGAACAATGTTACAAAGCCAGTACGAATTGCTGCAGCTAGAGCTGTTTGCAGAGGTAGGGATGGGCATCTGTATTTTCATTGATTCATTCATGGCCTGAGGATGTCACCAGATGGACCAGCATACTTTACCCCAGTGCTAATTGCCCAGAGGCAGCTCAGAGTCAGCCATATTGCTGTGGGTCTGGAGTCACATATAAGCCAGACCAGGCAAGAATGCCAGATGTGCCTCTCTAATGGACATACGTGAACAAGTTAGTTTTTACAAGATAATCAACAATGCTTATATGGTGGCCTCACTAATATCCTGTACAGGTACACCATGACATCCCAACTCCTACTCTCAATGCTCTGCCCAATGAAGGGTAACCATCTCAAACGCCTGCTTCACCAGCCTGTCTAGCAGTGACGCTACTTTCAAAAAACTGTGTACCTGCGTCCCTGGGTCATTGATTGACAACACTACTCAGGGCCCAAACATTAATTGTACAAGTCTAGCCTGGTCTGCCTTACCACAATACAACATCTTGCATTTCTCCATCTGCTATTCCTAACCTCACTGGTCCAGCAGTAGTGTTGATTCCATTGTACTCTTCAATAACCCTCTTCACTGTCCACATTATCACCAATTTCAGTCTCACTCACAAACTTGCTAACCATGACTCCTGTATTATCATCCAAACTGTTTATATAAAGGATGCACAACAGTGACCCGGCACCGAACCCCATGGCACACCATTGGTCACAGGCCTGCAGTTTGAGCAGCAACCCTCTATGAACACGCTCGGTCTCCTACCGTCAATCTGTTTTGTATCTAGTTAATGAGCGCTCCCTGGTTATGTATGATCTAAACTTACTATCCAGTCTGCCATGCAGAACTTTGTCAAAGGCCTTGATAAAGTTCATGTGGACATCATGTCCTGCTCTGCTTTGACCTCTCACTTGTCTATCTCCACACTCACATTTGAGGCATGATTTCCCATGCACAAAGGCATGCTGACAATTGTTAATCTGTCCTTACCTTTCCAAAGGCATGATGATCGTTTCTCTCAGAATCTCCGCCAACAACTTCCCACCCCTGCATCAGTCTCACTGGTCTGTAGTGGCTGTTGATGATGCAAATATCTCTGGGAGGGGCCCTGCAATTTTCTCCCTTGCTTCTCACAAGGCGCTGGGATACATCTGATCATGTCGCAAGGTTTTATCTAACTTCTTGCATTTTAAGATATCCAGCATCTCCTGTTCTCCAATGTGCTCTCTTTTCAAGACATCCCTATATATTTTCCCAAGTTCCAGAGCTTCCATGTCTTTCTCCGTAGTAAATCCGAACACAAAATATATGTTCAGTATCTCCCCCATCAGCAATGATTCCACACAGACAGCCTCATTGACCTTTCAGGGGCCCTATTCTCTCCCGAGCTAATTTTTAGCCCTTGTTGAAACTTGTCAAAATGCTTCTGAAATGTCAAATATCCCTCTGCCGCAACTAGACTCCCCCACCCTTATCTATTCTGCCATTTAAGGTCACACCAAAATATAGAATCCAACAGATTGAAAAATATTCCTCTTTTATAAAATCATGCGTCTCCCATTGTTTCTAAGCATCCAGTTATCATTTATTGTCATATCCTTTATAACACATTCCAGCACGTTCCCGACTTACTGTCAGGCTAACACTATTTGGTTTCAGACTGACAGCAGAAAGGGTTGAGGGAATTCTTGTTTATCAATCTGAAAAAAGGTAGCTCACAGGGTCAGCAGGTAATAGAGAAGGCAAAGCAAATGCTGGCATTTATTACAAAGGGAATGGAGTTTAAAAATAAGGAGGTCTTGCTAAAACGATGTCAGGTACAAGTCAGACCACACCTAGATTATAATGAACAGTATGCATGCCCTAAGGAAAGACATTCTTTTATTGGAGGCAGACCAGGGAAGCTTCACTCGGCTGATCCTGGAGATGGCGGGATATTCCAATGAGAAGAGGTGGAGTAGATTGACCTTGAACCCATTGGGGTTTTGAAGAATGGGAGAGAAATTGAATGAAACATCCAGGGTAAAGAAAACTGGCCTCTTTCATCTCACTTAAAACTTCTCACACTCACCTTAAACCGAGGTGCACTAGTATTTGATATTTCTACATTGGAAGAAGAATTCCAACTATCCACACTATTCACGCCTCTCCTAATGCTATATACCTGTACCCGGTCACCCCTCAGTCTCCGATATTCTCGCAAAACAATCCAACTGCGTCCAACCTCCTTACAGTAAACACATTCTTGACCAGGCAACATTCTGCCAATCCTCTGTTGCAACCTCCTTCCTGTAGTGTGGCGATGAGAACGACACGCAACCTTCCAAACATGGCCGAATGAAGTTTCATTCAGTCACAACATGACATGCAAACACCTGTACTCAATACCGTGACCAATGAAGGTCAGCATACCACACTCCTCCTTTACCACCACATCCTATTGTGTTGTTATTTTGAGGGAGCTACGGATTTGCATCCAAGGCCATCTGTTTATCAATGTTTCCATATAGTCAATTAGTGCGCTTCTCTCTTCTATTTGACTTCATAAATGCATCACTTCACATTTGTCCGGATGAAATTCGATTTGCGATTTCTCTGCACAGTGTTCCAGCTGATCTACGTAGTGCTGCAACCTTTAACACTCTTCCTCACTATCCACAATTCCCCTAGCTATCCCTAATCATTACATGCCTTTCCAAATGTCGACTGCAAAATACTAATCAAACTGCTGACCTTTCCATCTGAATCACAGATATAAATTACACACAGACACCGCAGCACTGATCCTTGTGAAACAGCATTGCCCACAAACGTCCAATCAGAATTCACCACTCCACATGCCTCTGTCTACTATCACCAAGAAAATATTGTATCCAACTGTTTGATCATATCTGTTCCCTTCAGTTAATGCTGTCATTCCATCTGCCTTGTTGCAAATGCATGGCGCGTGTCACCGAGAGAGGGCCTTGGAGGGATGGATAGAGGTCACAGATTGGGAGAGATGTTTGGGGGCGCGACAATGTTGCAGGGTTAAACATAGTTACAGTTGCTACAGAATGTTCACAGGAGAAAAGTTTTTATTGTTTGGAGGAAGTTGGAGAGATAAAGCGTCTTTGATTAGATTCCAGAGATAGGGATGTGTGTAGGGTTGTGGATCA
>NW_025214432.1:36258-43630 GCF_004010195.1 Chiloscyllium plagiosum | reverse complement strand
GTGACGCAAAACTACAAGAAGAGCTGGCGATGGTGTCAGGTTTCTCTGTTACAACGCTCGGCATTTTACCTCTGTATTTTGCTGCAGACCATTGAAAATAGGGCCGTAATGTGTCTCACACCCCACCATCGCTAGCGTTCAACAGCTGACAATAATGTTGCAGAACTACATTACAGAACACATCTTTGTGACTGAACTGTCACAGAATGACTGTGTGAGATCTGCCTGTTGCTTGGCTGTACAATTGAAGAAGGAATCGCCCACAGTTACACAATACCTCCTATGATTTCAGAAGGCTACTAAGTGCTTTCCCATCATTTTCAAACCTTGGAATGGCAGTGATTATTAGAATGGGTTCGTAGTGATTGTAACGAGGCCCAGGTAGATTGTATTGAGTATGAGATCCTTGATTAGGGCTGTTAATCTGAGCCAAACAGGGAGCCCTGGCTGACAGAGATAAACAGGAGAGTCAGAGAGGCTTTTGATTCTAGGGACTAGCTCTGAGTTCACTGGTCAGAGCCCCTGTATTGTGCACATGTAAACAAAGAGTGACAGGATACCAGTAGGTAATTCAGTGACGATGAGAGCAAACAGTTTGCTCCTAAAGAAATTTGCTCACAGCAGTTGTCTTTGAGTTAGACCAAGCGTTTCTGCTTTATTTGGGAAAGTTGACCCATTTGATCCTGCTGTCAAAAACTGGGCCTGGTATGTTAAAAGAACACGTCATTTATTTTTCAGACAAATGACATTGGGGCAGATGAAAAGCAATGAGTAAGCTTCTGACTGCTCGCGGAACCACAGCTTTCTCAGTGATTAAGAGTCTACCTTTCCCTGAGGCACCAGATACTGAAACCTCTCAAGAGTCAAGAGTCAACAGATTTGGTTAAGGAATATTACGACCCCAAGCCTCCTTAATTCTGAGACGCTTTTGGTTATAATGCAAAATCGGATTTCCACGAACAGGACTGAGGCAATTAACCAGAAAGCGTGCGTTGTGAGATCGGAGGGAAGAGAACTCTGTCAGGGTGAGGTGACCTGGTAAAGCTGTACCTGAGGCAGCAGATTGAATCTTACCTGGTTTTGGCTCACTCTGGACCACAACAAGGGTTTTTGGAAGTAATTCTTGCGTGATGCCTGAGTGAAATCTCTCGCCATTTCCTGCCGAATGTGCCACATTAATGGTCACATCCCTATGATGTCCTTCATGTCTGATTTCCGTCCCATCTTACCACGCATCACTCCCAGAACAACTTGCCATTCAGCTGATGTCCCAGAATTCACTGGGGCTCCTGTTTGCCCCCGCCATCTTTAAAGGCCCGTTGTGCACTTGGGGAAGTGCCATCAGTCTGCAGCTCCCCTGGACACGGCAGAAGGGGTGAAAATTCACATCCAGCTTTGAGGGCAGATTTTTGACACCGCATGTCCTTAACACGAGCACTGAGACAAACCTGGTCTGAGATTATCACCCAGGTTTGGGCAGTCTCAGCCATCTGGCATAATGTCCAGCGCTGTCAAAAGGAAACCTTCTCCATTCCATCAATGTAAGAGCCACCATCTTCTCTCCAACACCTCACTATCACGCCGTCCCTGCTCCTGTACCCAGCTCCCACCAAATCTCATGCTCTATCACTCTCAATGTTGCCTTCATCATCTTCTTTAACTTCCTGTCACCCACTAAATCTCCAAATAAACACCGAAAGAACTGCAGATGCTGTAAATCAGAAACAAAAGCAGAAGTTTATGAGGTGGCACGGTGGCTCAGTGGTTAGCACTGTTACCTCACAGTGCCAGGGACCTGGGTTCGATTCCAGCCTCAGCTGACTGTGTCTGTGTGGAGTTTGCACATTCTCCCTGTGTCTGCGTGGGTTTCCTCTAAGTGCTCCTGTTTCCTCCCACAGTCCAAAGATGTGCAGGTCAGGTGAATTGGCCGTTGTGTTCAGGGATATGCAGGTGAGGTGCTTTCGTCAGGGAAAATGTAGAGGAAAATGGGAGGGGAATGGGTCTGGATGGGATACTCTTTGGAGGGTCAATGTAGACTTGATGGGCCAAGTGGCCTGTTTCAGCACTGTAGGGATTGTATGATTGGATGCTGGAAAAGCTTAGCAGGTCTGCCAGCATCTGTCGAAGAGAAATCAGAGTTAACGCTTTGGGTCCAGTTATCATTCCTCTGTAACTCTGCTGTGCCATCAACCTTCCTTTTCCTTTATACCTGACTCTCTCTCTCTCTCTCTTTCTCTCTCTCAGGTGGGGAGCAGTCCCCAGTTGCTGGGAGGGGAGGACATCCTGACTCTGACCACCCTGAGTGACTGGCCCAAGCACGTCCAAGTTCGGAGTGAGTGAGCACTGTGACAGTGGGTGAACAGCCTGGAGATAGAGCCCACTGCAGTTGCTCCAATGCGACCATCCTCGACCTCCTCCATTGCTACAACGAACCACACTGCAAATTGGAGGAACAACACCTCATCTTCCGCCTGGACAGCCTAGAGCCCGGAGGACCCAACTTTGAGTTCCTCAATTTCAAATAACCTCCCTTCCCAGCCCCTCCCCCTCCCTGCCACCAACTGGGCTTATTCCTCCCACTGACCAACCAGGTCGTACCCTCTACCTGTCTTCACCCATCCCCACTTCACCGCCCTGCCCTCGCCACCCTCTTTATCTCCTCTTCCACCCAGCCCCTGAAGAAGGGTTACACCCGAAACGTTGACTTCTGCACCGTCTGATACCGCCTGGCTTGCTGAGTTCTTCCAGCCTCCTGCTTGCTTGCTTCGCAGTCGATGAGCTGGACACACAGTGCCCTTGCTGCAGTCTTACAATGAGAGCTCGTGGTGCTCAGTAAGTGGATTGGAGATGAGCCACAGGGGTTCTTACAGGCTGGCACATGTCAGATGCCAATGACTGTGGAAGTGAGGAGCATGTGGCCAGTGCCCATACAGCGTGCCCTGAGATATCGATGCCCCGTGTACAGCACGGACGGCCTACTCGGCCAGCGTCAACTGGCAACTCGCTGTTACCTCGCGGGAATCTCGCCGTTTTGCTTGTGAAAGGTGCGAAATATGGAGATGTCCGTCAGGAGTCGCTGGACGTTTTTGTCTGATTCTGCCCGCACATCTCGCTGCAGCCCACATCACTCAGACCCCTACCAGGTTCTGCCCAGTACAGCACTTGGTCGATGTTATACCCAAGTGTCCAACTAGATTTTCAAAGGTTCTAGAGTGGGGCGAGAGCCTTGCCACCTTCTGACTCACAGCCAAACGCTGCTAACTGAGCCACAGCTCCCTCTTTAACAGAAGGTCACAGGAGGATTTCCTGATAGTTAGAGAGTCACAGAGTCCTACAATAGGGAGACAGGCCCTTCAGCTCAAACTGCTCCAGGCCGACCAAAATGTCCACCCACGCTAACCCCATTTCCTGCACTTGGCCCCATATCCTTCTCAGCGAAAGTGAGCACTGCAGATGCTGGAGATCAGAGTCGAGAGTGTGGTGCTGGAAAAGCACAGCAGGTCAGGCAGCATCCGAGGAGCAGAAGAATCAACGCTTCGGGCAAAAGCCCTTCATCGGGATACAGGGTCCGAAACGTTGATTCTCCTGCTCCTCGGATGCTGCCTAACCTGCTGTGCTTTTCCAGCGCCAGACTCTATCGTAGAGTTAGGCCTAGCACGGCGAGTTAGCCGTCGACAAAATGTCTGCAGATTTAATTAGCTTCCCCCATGGAGCAGAAACAGACTTTGAAGACAGGAAGCGAGAGTGAAGTGGAGACTTTTTCACCGCCTGAGGCTGTCCCAGGACACTTGGCTGTCAAAGCATTACGCCTTGGAAGTGGAGTCCCTGTTGTGATGTAAGAAGCGACACCAGCCGACAGGCTCCCAGCAACATCAAATAAATAAGTGGAGTGCGTGGTCCCAGAGCAGGAAATGGGCAGCTCCATAGACAATGTCTGGTGTGACCTGACTGAGGCAGGCAGCCATGACACCACGCCCTCAGAATCAACAAGAAGCAGTGCTGGGAGCGGGGAGGATGCTCTCTTTAGAAGGAAGTCTTTGGGAACAGTCTCAAAACACCGGAATCCCACACATTGTTGCTCTCGACATACAAGGCAAGTCAATTCACGTGGGTTATTTCTTTTCCTCCTTTGTTTCCTGCGATACGGAGAGGGAGGGACAGTGCAAGTGTCACCATCAGGGGGTGGGAGTGATTTCTTTTCTCACGTTCTCTGCTATTTGCTCCGTGCCACTCCCATTTTGTGCACGTGGGTGAAGTGCTTCACATGGAGCTGACTTTGGTGAAGAAAACGCAGCTTTCGAGAAGATTGCCTGTTTGGCCGGTGTTGTAGGAGGGGTAAATGATGGCCAGCACACTGGGGAGTACACCCCTGTGATGTGAGCCTTATCTCCAGCAGGGTACCTTGACCTGATGCTGACGTTTCCCCTCATATTGTGAGGACATGGGTGAAGTGGTATTGAAGGATCCACCAGATTTAGTGCAGCTCACTAATATATTCACAGGCAGATCTGCAGCTGGGCGAATATTAAGCCTTTGGTTATGAACAGTAGCAGTTTCCTATCAGCATGTCATGCTTCAGGTCGACCCAGCTAGGATGAAGCCTGAGACCCTTCTAACCTAAGGCATGATACAGTATTGATACCATGAACTTATTTCTTAAAAGTATACTGGCACACTGTGAGATATAACACACCAAAATAAAATAAACCACATGCTAGGTACATGTTGACTTAATAATGATATAAACAGGTAAAAACATTGTTAACAGCTCAAACACCAATACAATGTTTTGGATATTTGACAATTTGTCCTGAGCTGGTGTTTGCATACTCATCTGGAGAGAGAGAGAGACAAGATGGCTGCAGTTGTTCCTGGTTATTGCCTTCCTGTTGGCTGTCATCACTCAATATCACTGCACAATCACTGGTGTGTTTGTGCTCACTCTCGCTGTGCTATGGTCTGGTCAGGCAGCATCCCAGGAGCAGGATAATCGATGTTTCTGGTATAAGCTCTCCTGCTCCTCGGATGCTGCCTGACTGGCTGTGCTTTTCCAGCACCACACTCTTTGATTCGTTTCTCCAACAACTGCAGTTCTCCATTTCTGCTGTACTTTGGCCTGATTTGGTTTCTGATTTACAGAGTAGCACCACAATCGGAAAAGACTTGATATGGTCTGGACTGGTTGCATATTCTAAACTTTTCACTGGGGTATCCAATTGGTTGTTTTTTGAACTCGCACCCAGTGCTCAGTTTGGGTTTCTCTCTGCCTTATGGGAGACGTCTTTGATTCTTCTCTATCGTGGAAGAAGATGGTCTGATACCTCAGAGTGGTTGAATAATTGGACAAAGTTCGTTTCTGTTCGCCTCTGACCATGAGTTGCTCAGGGCGTGCTAATCCTTTCTCTACAGACAATGGAGCAGGATGTGAAAATCTTGTTGCATTGCTCAACACCGAATGGTGAATTATTTGATAGTCTGTGCCATATGTTCTACAAAACCCTTAAAATATGGATACTGTGGTGATGGTGAGATACAGTTTACTCCCCACTTACCACACATATTGTAAAGTGGTTTGCCAGTGACCTGTGACCCATCATTGGGCACAATCCTTCTGCGATGCGGAATAAACTGAAGATCGTGGTCAGTGTTTCACTTGTGTCAGTAAATCAGCAAGCAATGAGGTCTTTGGAGGAGTAATTTACCCACAAGTCACAAGGATGGAATCTCGCACATGCTTTGTGAGATACAATACCGCTAAAATTCACGTGAGAGCGTGAAGTGGACCTGGGGAGGAGGGGAAGAGCACCTCGCGCTTTCCATTTCTCTTCTCATCTGATTCCAGAACCATTCCCATTCCCACCGGATTACATGCTATTGAACTTCCTAGCACCCTTCCCCATCACAGTGTTTTCTTCATCTTCAAGCCTCTACACACCGCTTCTAGTTGAATATCTGTGTTCCCTCAGTAATGGGGAAGGATCATCACTGACCTCAACAATCAACTCAGTTTTACTCTCTGCATGAGCTGCAGTGTGTTTCCACCACTTTCTGTGTTTCATTCTTCTTAATTTCAGACCTCATGCAGTTACAGAGACTGGATGCAGCACTGCATGGAGTTACAAAGACTGGATGCAGCACTGCATGGAGTTACAGAGACGCGATGCAGCACTGCATGGAGTTACACACTCTGGATGCAGCACTGCATGGAGTTACAAAGACTGGATGCAGTATTGCATTGGAGTTACAGAGACTGCATCCAACATTGTATGGAGTTACACAGACTAGATAGAGCACCGCATTGGAGTTACATAGGCTAGCTGCAGCACTGCATGGAGCTACAGAAAGGGCGTGCAGCACTGCACAGAGTTACACAGACTGGATGCAGCACGGCATGGAGCTACAGAAAGGGCGTGCAGCACTGCACAGAGTTACACAGACTGGATGCAGCACTGCATGGAGTTACAGAGACTGGATGCAGCACTGCATGGAGTAATAGAGACTGGATGCAGAACTGCATGGAGTTACAGAGACTGGATACAGCACTGTATTTGAGTTACACAGACTGGATGCAGCACTGCATGGATTGACACAGACTGGATGCAGCACTGCATGGACTTGTAGAGACTGGATGCAGCATTGCATGGAGTCATACAGATGGGATGCAGCACTGCATGGAGTTATAGAGACAGGATGCAGCATTGCATGGAGTTACACGGACTGGATGCAACACTGCATGGAGTTATACAGACTGCATGGAGTTACAGAGATGGGATGCAGTACTGCATGGAGGTACAGAGACTGGATGCAGCACTGCATAGTTACACAGACTGAAAGCAGTAGTGCATGGAGTTACAGAGATGGGATGCAGCACTGCATAGAGTTAGACAGACTGAATGCAATAGTGCATGGAGTTACAGAGATGGGATACAGCACTGCATGGAGTCACAGAGACTGGATGCAGCACTGCATGGAGTTGTAGAGACTGGATGCAGCATTGCATGGAGTCTCACAGACTGGATGCAGGAATGCATGGAGTAATAGAGACTGGAAGCAGCACTGCATGGCGTTACACAGACGGCATGCAGCACTGCACGGAGTTACACAGACTGGATGCAGAACTGCATGGAGTTACACAGACTGAATGCAGAACTGCATGGAGTTACACAGACTGGATGCAGCAATCAATGGAGTTACAGATACTGGATGCAGCACCACATGCAGTTATAGATACTGCATGCAGCACTGCATGAAGTTACACGGACTGGATGCAGCACACCATGGAGTTACAGAGACTGGATACAGCACTGTATTTGAGTTACACAGACTGGATGCTGCACTGCATGGATTGACACAGACTGGATGCAGCACTGCA
>NW_025214432.1:21865-33404 GCF_004010195.1 Chiloscyllium plagiosum | reverse complement strand
AGTTTCCTCCCACAGTCCAAAGATGTGCAAGTTCGGTGAACTGGCCATGCTAAATTGCCAGCTGTTAGGTGTGTTAGTCAGGGGTAAATGTAGGGAATGGTTCCATATGGGTTGCTCTTCGGAGGGTCGGTGTGGACTTGTTGGGCCGAAGGGCCTGTTTTCACACTGTATGGAATCTAAAAAAAGAGAATGTGCACTGGCTTCCGGTGAACTTGCCCTATCACCGGTTGCAGGGGACCACCACATGCAGCACTCTCTATCCCAGATCCCTGATCTAAGATGGCGGGACCCCTTCATAGAGGGCCCTCCACTGGGCATCTCCATCCCCAGCGGGCAAAACCTCATGCCAAGGTGTGTCTGAGCTGTGGGTGATGGCACAGCAGTGGGGAGTGGACAAATAATACCCCGGTGTCATCTGAAACGCCACCAGGAGGATATCCCCAAGGTGGCTCTGATTTTGGGGACCACGGCACAGGAGATAGTCCGCAGTGTGGGGCCAGTGTCGATTTCCAGATAGACAGGGGTCAGTTCGTTTGGAAGCCCACTGCCACGGACCGAACAGAAATGCCAAACACTTGTTCCAGTTACACCTTGTCGAGGATTCTGGCACTCGGGCATCCTCCACAGGTCAGCTGGATCTATGAACATGAGGAGCACGTCATCGCTGTGTCGCAGCGAGACATCCCTACTCCAGGATTCAAATCCTCTCACTATGAAGGCCAACATCCCATCTGACTTCTTCAACCTACTGCTCCTGCAATACTCACTTTCAGCAATTGATGTACAAGAGACACCCAGGTCTTACCGCACTACACCCCCTACCTTTCCCAATCCATCACTATTCCAATAATAATCCCATCTGCAACTGTGCTGATAACTAATTGGCAGTAAGCTCTCACGGAGAGGTTTGGATGGGTTTCAGAATCTGACGAATAAAAAATTTAATCGAATTGAAATATTCAACACTGAAGCAGGTGTAGGCCATTCAGCCCTTCACGCTGACGTCACCCATTCAATAAAATCATGTCTCATCATTCAACGCAGTCCACAGTTCCCTTGCTTTCTTACTCTAATCTCTAAAACATTGATCCGGCTTCTTCTCAAACAACCTACAATGATTTGGCCGTGCCACTTTTCTGAGGCAGAGAATCCCACAGGCTTCCCACTCTCTGTGTGAAGACATTACTCCTTTTGTCAATCCCACTCTGTCTCCTTTAGACTGTGGTTCTGGGACATCCAGGTTTAACCACACTACATCCCCCCACCTTTCCCAATCTATCGCTATTCCGATAATAATCCATTTTGCTTTTGGCTCCCAAAGTGGATAATGTGATTGAACTGCATCTGCTGTGCATTGGCCTACACACGCAACTTATCCAAATCACACTGAAGTCTCTCCAAATCCTCCTTCACAGTTCTTTCTCCCTCCCAGCTATGTGTCTGCCTTTAAACCCAGTGGAAGTTAACAAACACTGCTTTATCAATGGATAAATCACAAACTGTTTCTCATCCCACTTCCAGTTTCGGGGGACAATTGAGTTTCAAAATGGTGGTAAACCTAGGGGGTCGTGTACCTGTTAGCTACAGTACATAATGAAAGCATCACTGATCTACATTAAATAGTTGCCTGTCCATTGTCATTTGCACCTGTTGGGGCAGCACCTGGTGAGAGGTGTCACAACATTGTCACCCGTTGGCATAAATATGGCTGCACCACAGAATTAGCTTGACCGATTCAGCATTTAAGTGAGTTGATAAGCACAATGGTAGCTTTGATAAGGAGTTATCCCAAGGTAACAGGGTCTACTTTGAACAAAGAATCTTACAACTTAATAAACAGGGAGTTCTGTAAAATCAATAGGAGACAGTTGTAGAAGAAATGTATCACAACAGACAGCCTGCAGTTTGTACTGTAACGACGCGATAGTGAACCCCTCTGTTAATTAAACCAAACACCCAGAAAAGATCACTTCACATCATTATCTGTTAAAATATGAGTGACAGAGAACTCCCAAAGTCCACTCATTGAAGAAAATAATATCAACTTATTCCTTCCCTCTAAGAGTGAATATTAAACAATAACTGTTCAGAACTCTATACCTCCTTCCTCTGAACTGCTTACTCCCTGCCTCCAACTCTGTTCCAATAATGCCCATACTAAAATGATATCAACTTAATTTCAAACCCATACAGCAGCTGCCATCTTCAGTGTCTTCCGTCTCCCGGGTGATGATCTCCCTGGTTCATCTTCTTTCTTTTCATTACTCATATGTTTAATACGAAAAGGTACTTTTAATCAAGAGTGTTTCCTTATTCCTTGGATCTGTGTTGATGGCAGTTGGTCTGTCCAATGTTCAAAATGCCTGCCTTTTTAATATCCCCACATCGGTTGGCAAAACAATAAATTCAAACTCGATTGAGTGTCAGCATCCTGCAGCATAATTTAAACTGATTGGTTAAATTTGAATTGTTGCCAAACAGCAACCAACTCAGGTATCCATTTCATAGCCAAATGTCCCATATTTTCAACTTCCCAGTATACTGTGACACTGCCATCTGATCATATACACAGGTGCTTGGAAGCTCTCAGTGTAGAACAGCATTCACTATCTCTTAAAGGTACAGTACATGTCTTCAACTTCATAACACTCTCCCCCAAAAGAAAAAATAAATCATCACAATGAAAAGATGTCTTCATTACTTTTTTCTAATTCTTAATCTCATTACAATGAAATACATAGGACATTAATCCAAGTTATACTTTCATGTTAGTTTCTGCACACATATGTATATATAATGTTGCAATCAGTTCAATCTTATCTGTACATTTTCATTTCAAATCCACGATAACGCATCTGCTGACACATTTTTACGAATCGCAACATGTACAATTTGTCCATTAAAAGTCTGGAACACAAGACTCCAATGAAATAGTCTCATATTTTTGTATTTAAATATTTCCAAGAATGGACGAGGATTGTGGTCTGTGCACACAACGCGCTCTGCCACATTGTTCGTCACATAAACATTAACGTGTTGTAAAGCCAGTACCAAACTAAATAGTTCTTTTTCAATGGTAGAGTATTTTCTCTGGTGAGTGCTGAGGTCTTTGAAAAGTAGCCAATTCACTGTTCAATTCCATCGTTATCTTCTTGTAGCAGTGTGGCTCCAACTCTTTTGCAGGTTTTCAAAAAGTTTGATGCAGCTAAAATTGATGCGGGGGTTAATACTGAGCTAAATTGTCAAATGATTCCTGACATTGTTCTTCCCACCAATATTTTGTGTCCATTTTCAGTAAATCTGTTCGCAGTGTCACCCAGCTACTGAAGGTTGGAACAAACTTCCAGTAGAATCTGCTTCATCCCAAAAACTGAAGCACCTCTTTCTTGGAGAATGGTCGTGGAAATTCTTCGTTGACCTTCATCTTCTCGGGCGGCACGGTGGCACAGTGGTTAACACTGCTGCCTGTAGGGGTGTTGTTTTATCGTAACAGCATTCCCTATGTCTACCTCATGCACAATAGCATTAGTCCTCCCCATCTTATCCCGACATATGTCCTCATATTGCTGCAACAGATCTTTCAACTGGGTTCTTTGTTCCTGAAACAGGTACTTCACTAACCTATCCCAGTCCTTAAGGACTTCCTCCTTATTTAACATATTTTGAGGCACATCATACTCCACGACATATGGATTTGATTCCTCTCTGCCAGGGCAGTAACTAATACCTGTTTTTCCATTTCCCTGTGTCTATTATAATAAGGTTTCAACATATTCACAGGACATACACGACAGAGTTTTTCCTAGCTGGCAGCTTTCCCAGATAGTGTCCATGAATAAAGTTTTTCTCAATTTGAAAGGGACCACTAAACCGAGCTTTGAAGGGATCTCCTACGACTGGTAACAATACTGCTACGTTACCCACATGGAAAAACATCCGAATTTTAGAGTATTTATCTGCCACCTGCTTCCTTCTGTGTTGTTCCCTCTTCAGGCACTGTTTAGCAAACTCACCCACATGATTAAATCTCTCCCTCATCCCAAATAAATAATAAAAAGAGATCTCTGATCTCAGTCCTGTCAATTTCTTTTTAATTAATTTCAAAGGCCCTCTCACTTCATGTCCGGACATTAACTCAAAGGGAATAAACTGAGTCGATTTGTTTGGGGCATCTCTCATGGCAAACAATACAAATGGGATACGTTTATCCCAATCATTCGGGTAATCCTGACAGTACACTCTGAATATGGTCTCCAGGGTCTGATACCACCTTTCCAAAGCTCCCTGGGATTCAGGATGGCACGCAGTTGATTTACATGGCTGGAGGCCTGAGCTATCCATGACTTTATTAAACAGCGGAGCAGTAAAGTTAGACCCTTGGTCTGACTGAATCTCTCAGGGTAGCCCATACTGCGTGAAGAAAGCTACTAACTCCTCCAGCACCCTTTTTACCTTCATACTCTGTAATGGAATTGCCTCTGGAACTCTGGTGGACACATTCTTTACCGTTAGCATGTATTGGTTACCACTTTTAGTTTTAGGGAGGGGCATATCTCCCACTCAACCATTACCATCAAGCCAGGGGATCAACCTTGGTTCAATGGAGAGTGCAGGAGGGAATACCAGGAGCAGCATCTGGCATTCCTAAAAATGAGGTGTCAAACTTGGGAAGCTACCAAACAGGTCTACTTGTGTGCCAAATGACACAGACAGAACTAAGCGATCTCATAACCAAATGATCAGATCTAAGCTCTGCATTGTTGCGCACGCAATGGTGGTGGACAATTAAACAACTCACTGGAGGAGGAGGAGGCTCCACAAATACCCCCATCCTCAATGATGGAGGAGCCCAGCACATCAGCGCAAAAGATAAGGCTGATACATTCGCAGCAATCTTCAGTTGGACACGCCGAGTGGATGGTCCATTTCGGGCTCCTCCAGTGTTCCTCAGCATCACTGATACCAGTCTCCAGCCAATTCGATTCCCTCCACATGATATCAAGAAAAGGCTGGAGGCACTGGATACTGCAAAGGCAATGGGCCTTGATCAAATTCCAGTGATAGTATTGAAGACGTGTGCTCCAGAAGTTGCTGCTCCCTTGGTCAAGCTCTTCTAGTGCAGTTCCAACACTGTCATCTACCCGACAATGTGGAAAATGGCCCAGGCATGTCCTGTAAACAAAAAGCAGGACAAATCCCACCCGTCCAATTACCATCCAATCAGTCTATTCTCCATTATCAGTAAAGTGATGGAAGGGGTCACCAACAGGGCTACAGCAGCACCTGCTCAGTGACACCCAGTTTGGGTTTCACCAGGGTCACTCATCTCCTGATCTCATCACAGCCTTGGTTCAAACATGGGCAAAAGAGCTGAATTCCAGAGGGGAGGTCAGAGTGATAGCCCTTGACATCAAGGCCGCATTTGACCAAATATGGCATCAAGAAACCCTGGCAAAACTGGAATCAATGGGTATCGGGGTGTAACACTCCGCTGGTTTGAGTCATACCTGGCACAAAGGAAAATGATCATGGTTGTGGAGGATCAGTCATCTCAGCTCCAGGACATCTCTGCAGGAGTCCTTCACGATAGTGTCCTCGGCCCATCAATCTTCAACTGCTTCAACGATTACCTTCCATCTGTCAGAAGGTCAGAATACTCCCCACTTGGCGGGATGGTTGCAGCTCCAACAACACTCAAGAAGCTTGACACCATCCAGGACAAAGCAACCTGCTTGATTGGCACCACATCCACAAACCTTCGATCCCTCCACCACTGGTGCTCAGTAGCAGCAGTATGTACTATCCACAAGATGCAGTGCAGAAATTCACCAAAGATCCTTGAACAGCACCTTCCAAATCCACAACCACTTTCACCGAAAAGGACAAGGGCAGAGGTACTTGGGAACATCACCAGCCGCAAGTTCCACTCCAAGCCACTCACCATCCACCCTTGGAAGTATACCATCGTTCCTTCACCGTCGTTGTGTCAAAATCCTGGAATTCACTCCTTACCGCATTGTGGGTCGTCCCACAGCAAGTGGACTGCAGCGATTCAAGGCTGCTCACCACCACCTTCTCAAGGGCAAATAGGAATGGGCTATCAATGCTGGCCAGCCAGCGTCCCACAAGTCCCACACATGAATAATAATTCAATCCTAAGTGCTTGACCAACTCCTTGACAATTTCAGCTTTCCTTTTGTCTCTGATTAAACCCAATTCTAACCTATTTGCTTACTCTAAAAGTATGTCATTCCTCTGTCTTTCTAAATGTTCTTGGCACATTTGTAAAGCATCTTCAAACCCCACAACCTCTTTAGCAATGTTAAGGGCCATGCCCCTCACTTCTAATTTAACCAACCACAACTAATGGAAATTTTAAAAATGGGCCCTTGAAGATGTGGGAGACTCATTGGCAAGTGTTTAAATCTGCTGGGACCTTTTGTACCACAAATCTGTCCAAATCTCAGACTAGATCTGTCTGAACCTTTCCAATTCTGGACCTGTGCCCTCCAAACTGTTATGACACGATGATGAACCCTCTGTTAATTAAACCAAACTCCCAGAAAAGCTCACCTCACCTCGTAGCCTGTTAAAGAATGAGTGAATGAGAACACAACATTCCGTTATTGAAAAGAAAAAATATCAGTTTATTCTTTAACTCTAATAGTAAACATTAAACAAAGACTATTTACAACTCGAATACCCCCTTTCTCTTCACTGCGTATGACCTGCCTCCAACTCTATAACATTATACTGTTCCAATAAAACACTTTTGAAAATTACATCAATTTACTTTCAAAACCAAACAGCCACTGTCATCTTCCATGTTTTTCTTCTTCCAGCTGAATATCTCCCTGAGTCGTTTTGTTCTTTTTTCTGTGAATATGTTTCAGATGAAAAGTTACCTAATTTACAGTGTTTTCCTAATTTCTTGGATGTGTGTTGATGACAGGCGCTCTGTCTGATTTTCAAAATCCCTGCCTTCTTTCCTCTCCAACATTGGAATCATCTCATTGGTTCAATTTTGGCAAAACATTAAATTCAGACTTGATTAGGCTTTGATACCCCGGGTATCATTTAAACTGATCGGTGAAATTCGAAATGTTGTTAAAACAGCAACCAACTCAGGTATCCGTTTCACAGATAAAAGTTGCATATTTTCAATTTTTAGAACACTCTGAGACTGCTATCTGGTCATATACACAGATGCTTGTCAGCACTCAGTACAGAACAGCATTCACTCTCGCTTAAAGGTACAGCACACGCTTTCAACTTCATAACAGTACCAAGCATTAAAAAGTGAAGGACGATTCCACAATAACAAAGACAAATATTAAAAGTGGGATTATGTCTTGAAAAAAATCTAAGCGATCAGACAAGTTCATTAAGCTTTGAGAGTGATTGATTTTTAATGAAAAAAGGTGTTGCCCAAATGGGTAAAAAGAGTTAGTCAGAGGAGGAGCAGTAAATTTCACCTCAGTCGATATTATGTGACTAGAATGAGTTATAATGGAGTTGCAAGACAGAGGGGCAGTGTGCAACTGATCCTCCAAGGTCAGGTGGGACCAAAACTGCTCACAGTTAATTAACTTAAGAATGCTCACAGGAGGCATTAACATCAAACTTTCCAGATAACTAACTCCATCTCAGAACTAACATTAGAAATCTTACAGCAATTAGTGAGAGTTACCTTCCTTTTGTAGCTCAGTGGGAAATGTAAGATCAGTAAAATCAGATTTGGATAATGTAGTGGTTGAAGGAGGTTACAGCGATAGGGAAGACTTTAGGGGCTGGAGGAGGTTACAGAGATAAGGAAGGATGTAGGGGCTGAAGGCGGTCACAGAGACAGGGAGGGGTGGAGGGGCTGGAGGAGCTGATAGAAATAGGGAAAGGTGTAGGGCCTGGATGAGGTTGCAGTGATAGGAATGGGTGTAGGGGCTGGAGGAGGGTGCAGAGTTAGGAATGGGTATAGGGGCTGGATGAGGTGACAGAGACAGGGAGGGATGTCGGGGCTGAAGGAGAAAAGGCTTTAACATTGGAAGCACAATCCTCCATGAACGAACTGCAGCCAGAACAAAATAAACCTGCCTGAATGGTCCTTCCTTCTTTCTCCAGGTTTTGCTCAGATAAATGTCTCGCTCTGTTTTCATTCATCTGTCGAGTACACAGTTTGGTGTTTGCGGGTGTGGGAGTTGGGTTGGCAATCTGTCCTTCAATGTTGGAACATTCTTAATGGAAACATCCGATGCCTGCAGCCAGTCGGAGCTCTGCAACAGCACCGTAATTTCAGGGAGGTCACCAACATACACACTCAAAGCTGCAACTTTATGTTCATGTCAAAATCTACGAAAGGATCTACAGCAAAAATGGAGAGTATTCTACCCACCTGCTCCATGCTGGTGTTTCTCTGCCTCCTCCAGCCTCTCTTCATCTCACTCCATCTCGAGAGACTTCAATTCCTTTCTGCTTCATAGATTTATCTAGCTCCCTGCTTATAGCAACATGATTCATCTAGACCACTTCTCATGTTGATGAGCTCCACTTTCTCCTTACGCTCTGGGGAAGTGACTCTCTGATATTGTAAACCCTTCGGTTTGGTATATCCACATTTATTAAGTTGGCAACTATTTTATTTGTGAGGAAATATATCCCACACAGCCTGCTCCCTTCGATTGAAAGAAGCCCCAAAATACTATGGATCTAACCATTAACCTTTGATGATAATCTAGTAAATGTCTATTTCACCATCTCCGGTACCTCTACATCCTTTTTACAACTGAGTGCACAATGCCTCAACTATGTTTTTGCCTATATATAAATATCAGAAATGTGCACAGTGATCCAAATTTTGTCTATCCATGATAAATGGAGATGAGCATTGATGCAGAGCTTCAAGTGTAAACTAACAATTTTTATGGAGGTCAGAAATGTGCTTAGTGAAACAATTGCAGTCTGAAAAAGGGATATAAAGACCAAGAGTGTGCAAAGTGCTCCAATGACCACCATCGGCCCCAAGTTTAGCAGATCCTGTGGGGGCAGCATGGGATTGTTCAACCCCGGCATTTCTCGTTGCTGTGGAAAGGCAGCCAACATCATCAAACACCCCTCCTCCCCCCTCCGAGTATACAATCTTCCAATCTCTTCCATCAGGTAGTAGATACAAAAGCTAAAACACACATAACCAACAGGTTCAAGAACAGCTTCTTCCCAGCTGGTATTACATTGCTGAATGGACCTCTGTAGTTTCTGTCTGGACTTAAATGTATGTGATAATAGTGAATCAAATCAAATCCTGCCTTCACCCTGTGAACCTTGATTCCCTTACCAATCCGGCACCTATCCATCTCGGTGTTAAATACATTCAATGCCTTGGGATCTCCAGCCTTTTGCAGCAATGTGTGCCACGGAATCACCACCATCTGGCTGAATAAATTCCTCCTCATCTCAGTTCCAATGGGTTGTCCCTTCACGCTGAGGCTGTGCCCACGGCTCCTTGTTTCTGAGACTCATGGAACCATCTTCTCCATCTTCACTCTGTACAGGTCTCTCAATGACATCTTCCTCATCTTCACTCTGCACAGGTCTCTCAGTAACATTTTCCTTATCTTCACTCTGTACAGGTCTCTCAGTAGGATTTTCCTCATCTTCATTCTGTACAGGTCTCTCAGTTACATATTCCTCGTCTTCACTCTGTACAGGTCTCCCAGTAACATCTTCCTCATCTTCATTCTGTACAGTTCTCTCAGTAACATCTTCCTCATCTTCATTCTGTACAGGTCTCTCAGTAACATTTTCCTCATCTTCATTCTGTACATGTCTCTCAGTTACATCTTCCTTGTCTTCACTCTGTACAGGTCTCTCAGTTACATCTTCTCCATCTTCACTCTCTACAGGTCTCTCAGTAACATCTTCCTCACCTTCACTCTGTGCAGGTCTCTCAGTAACATCTTCTTCACCTTCACTCTGTTCAGGCCTCTCAGTATTCTGGATGTTTCAATCAGATTGCCCCTCATTCTTCTAAACTCAATCGAGTATAGACTCAGAAACCCCAACCTCTCCTCATACACCAAGAGCTTCATCCTCAGAACCTTTCCTGTAAACCCTCCTCTGTACACTCTCCAAGTCCAGCACACCCTTCCTTAGATACTGAGACCCAAACTGCTGACAATATTCCAAATCTGGCCTCACCAGAGCCTCAGCGATCTTGAGCAGGGGATCTCTGCTCTTGTATTCTAACCCTCCCGAAATGAATGCTAACATTACATTTACCTTCCTAACTGTCAACTGAAGCTGCCTGTGAACCTGAAAGGAATCCTGAACTCAGACTCCCAATGCCTTGCGTTTCAGATTTCCGAAACCTTTCCCATTGAGAAACCCGTCTACGCCTTTATTCTTCTAATCACAGTGCATCGCCTCACACACTTTCCCAAAGTTTCATCCATCTGCCAACAGAATCTGAAAAAACCCTCATCTAGGACTCACCCCGCGAGGATCTTTCTTTTGTTTTAGGCCTGGCAGCATCTGTCCAGAGAGAGAGGGAGAGAAAGCAGAGTCAATATTCCAAGTTTGGGGAGTATTCCTGTGGAAGGGTGTACTTTGGAATTGATGTGCGGACACACAATTTCATCATCACCTCCCACTCTCTGTCTGTGTGAGTAACAGAGGGTGTGTGTTTAAAACTGGAGGATACTGTGAGATGGTGAGCAGCTGGTGAAGGGAGAGGTATGGCTGATCGCCGCGACGATGAGGATGGCACTGTTTTATATCAGGCCGGAGCCGCTCCAGACCAGGAGGATCGCCGTTGAATGAGCAAAGGAAGGGAACTTGGACAGGTGAAGAGTCATAGGGTTTGGGATTCTCTTCCTCAAACAGCGGTCTTTCCCAATTCAGTTGTCAAATTTAAATCTGAGATAGGTTTTTATTTAATTAAACCAAGGGCTATCAAGAGGTAGGGATTCAAGTTTGGCAAATGGAAAGAGACCACAGATCAACAACCATCCTATCAGGAGGCTGAACAGGCTTGAGGGGCTGAATGGCTTCACATGCTCCTATGAAACCTGTTTACAAATTTGCCAGAACCCTTCAGTAAAATCGAGTGGTGATGAATTAATAAGTGTAAATAATCTATTCCAAGGCAGAAAAAGTTGCCCTCAGGTCTCTTTTATATCATTCCCCTCTCACTCTAAACCAATGCCCTCGAGTTCTGAGCTCCCCCACCCCAGGGTAAAGACCTTGTCTATTTACCCGATCCATGTTCCCCATGATTTTATAAGCCTCTGTAAGGTCATGCTTCCTTCTCTGACACTCCAGGGATAACAGCCACAGCCTGTTCAACCTCTCCCGAGGGGTGAAATCTTCCAACCCTGGCAACATCCTTGTAAATCTTTTCTGAACCCTTTCAGGTTTCACAACATCCTTCCAATAGGAAGGAAACCAGAATTGCACACAACATTCCAAAAGTGGCCTGGCCAATGTCCTGTACAGCCACAACATGATCTCATGTTGTGGGAATCAGATAGCTTCCCAGTCAGATCTGGAG
>NW_025214432.1:18351-21739 GCF_004010195.1 Chiloscyllium plagiosum | reverse complement strand
CTTCACTGTCCGTTACACCTCCAATTTTGGTGTCATCTGCAAACTTACTAAATCTACCTCTAATGCTCACATCCAAATCACTTATACAAATGACGAAAAGTAGTGGACCCAGCACCGATCCTTGTGGAACTCCACGAGGAACAGGTCTCCAGTCTGAAAAACAACCCTCCACCACCACCCTCTGTCTTCTACCTTTGAGCCAGTTCTGTATCCAAATGGCTAGTTCTCCCTGTATTCCATGAGATTGAACCATGCTGTGTGGAGCCTTGTCGAACACCTTACTGAAGTCCACATAGATCATGTCTACTGCTCTGCCCTCATCAATTCACTTTGTTACTTCTTCAAAAAACTCAATTCAGAGACATAATTTCCCACGCACAAAGCTATGTTGACTGTACTTAATCAGCCCTTTCCTTTCCAAATACATGTGTGTCCTGTCCCTCAGGATGCCCTCCAACAAAATGCCCACCATCACTGACATCAGCCTCCCGGTCTGCAGTTCCCTGGCTTGTCCCTACCACCTTTCTTAAATAGTGACACCATGTTAGCCAAACTCTAGTCTTCCGGCACCTTACCTGTGACTATCGATGATACATATATCTCAGGAAGAGGCCCAGCAATCACTTCCTTGCCTCTGCACAGCGTCTGAGGGTGTGCCTAATCAAATCCTGGGGATTTATCCACTTTTATGTGTAATCAAAGTGTTATAAAGCTGCAACATGGCATCCTCACTCTTGTATTCAATTCTCCGAGCAATACAGGCAAGCACACCTTATACCTTCTGCACCATCTTATCTGCGTGTGTGGCCACTTTGAGGGAACTTCAGACATGACTCCCAAGATCCCTCTGTCCATCAATGGAGTTCAGGTTCCTGCCATTAACTGGAAACTTTACTTTACCATTTGATCTCCGAAAGTGCAGTACCTCGCACTTACCCGGTTTACCTGGATTAAACTCCATGTGCCATTTCTCAACCATTTCTCCACCCACATCTGCAACTGATTTATATCACCTTGTATCCTGTGAAAACCTTCCACACTATCCACAGCTCCACTGATCTTTGTTGTTTGTAAATTTTCTAACCAACCCAACCAATTTTCATCCAAGTTATCTGTATTTATCAGGAACAGCAGAGGTCCCAGTACGGAATCCTGTGGAACCCCACTAGTCACGGATCTCCATCCTGAAAACCACCTTTCCCCCACTACCCTCTGCCTTCAATGAGCAAACTGATTCTGAATCCACGTGGCTAAGTTACCAGGAATCCCATGAATCTTAACTTTCTGTATGTGCCTACCATGAGGGACCTTGTTGAAAGCCTTTCCATGTCGACAACATCCACTGCTCTACCCTCATCGATCACCTTGTCCATTCTCTAATAAATTAACTAAGTACGTAAGACATGACGTGCCCTGCACAAAGTCATGCAGACTGTCCCTAATTAGGCCATGCTTTCCCAAATGGGCACAAATCATACCCATATGAATTCTTTCCAATAGCTTCCCAACCACCAATGTGAGATTCATTGGTCTATAATTTCCTGGAAATTCCCAATTTCCCTTATATTCGCAGTCGTCTGGGACCTCTCCAGTGGTGAGTCAGTATACAAAGGTATTGGTCAAGGCCCCAGTAATCTCCTCTCTTGACTCTTTCAATAAACTGTGGTAGTTAACATTTGGACCGAGGGACCTAACCACCTTAATGCTCTTCAAGAGACCCAACACCACTTCTTTCTTTGCCCCCATGCCAATGTGAGTGGCTGAGCCCTGCTCAAAGATAGAAAGGGAGGTGATCTGCTGCGGCCCCAGTGAGGTCATGGTAAGCTCCTCAAACTGGGTGGGAGCTCGGTACTGGATGTTATAATGATACTATGGCTCGGAGAGCTGTATATTGTTCTGGGTTTTTATTTGAAGAAAATTGGAGTTAGACGTTTTGAGCAGCTTGTGAGGCCATGGGTTTTCTTTAATTTCGACCAACAGAAGCAGCCTGAATGGTTGGGGTCAGGCTCCGACAGAACCGAGATATTTAGTTTTACTTTTCAGCTGCAGTCGCTGGGGTCTTGAAGCTGGGTTTGGAAGCTGCAGTACATCTCTCCGTGCTCCTCTCTCTCTGAGTTTTCTCTTGGTGTTTATCTCCTGGGTTGGAGTTTGTCATGGGAGATAATTGGTTTTCTGAATTTGCTTTTCTTCAGGTTGTGTTTATGGGAAATTTCTATATTAGACCATAAGACATCGGAGTGGAAGTTAGGCCATTCGGCTCATCGTGTCCACTCCGCCATTCAATCATGGCTGATGCGCATTTCAGCTCCACTTACCAGCGTTCTCCCGTAGCCCTTAATTCCTCGAGACAACAAGAATCTATCAATCTCGGCCTTGAAGACATTTAGCGTCCCGGCTTCCACTGCACTCCGTGGCAATGAATTCCACAGGCCCACCACTCTCTGGCTGAAGAAATGTCTCCGCATTTCTGTTCTGAATATTGGAAGATTTAATTATTGTAGTTAATATATGTATTGTTAAGCCTTTAGATAGTGTTACAATTCAGCCAAATCTTTCCTTGTTATTTTATCTCTATTTTAGTTTTCCTGTAAAGATTGTGTGTTTTTCTGAACATCGAGTAGTGTGACCAATCGAAATGCGACTGGAATGCGACACTCTCCTCCAAGATGGCGACTTGCGTACACTGCCATCCTGAAAACCCCACAGCCGCTGCCTCTGATTGCTGGAGAAGCTTTGCCACCATTGCTGCTACCGCTGGTCCCAAACTATTGGGAGGGCGGTCTTGGTGCCACGACTTAGATGTTACATCATCGGGCATACAGAAGGAAGGAAGAGAATGAAAGAATGGGCCTTGGGCTCAAGCACCCCCCACGCAGACCTGTTACTCTGTTACCATCTTCAGTTGTTAATTAGTGCATCAGTTGGACATTTGCATCGTGAGCCTTAGAAATCGAAATAGAGACCTGAACATCTCACTGTGGAAGAGGATTATATTGTTATTTTCATTGAGTGGGAATAACGGATGGTGGATGCTGCTTTTAGAGCATTTTCGGTCGATGGGATCGCAGATATATCGTGTTGATAGAGGAGAGCACGGGAAGTCAGTTCACCCTGTTTCCCATGCTCCTGATGTACCAGCCCCTTTAACTGCCTCATATTCATTCCCAGGATGAGGGCATCGCCGCCCAGGCACCATTTATTGCACTTCACAAAATGGCCAGAGGGCAGTTAAGAGTAACCCACGTTGCTGTGTGTCTGGGGTCACATGTAGGACAGACCAGGTAAGGATGGCAATTTCCTTCCTTAAAAGACATGAGTGAACCAGGCGGGGTTTTCCGACAATTGACAATGTTTCATGGTCATCATTAGATTCTTAATTGCAGATTTT